>NW_015661491.1:50739-58432 GCF_001515625.1 Sinocyclocheilus rhinocerous | reverse complement strand
GGGAGAGGCAAGCTCAAATACAACCCTCTAAGGTGAGGGGAGCACTGCCTGAGACTTTTTCACACCACTGTATATTTAGAAATGGATCGTACTCACACACCATGGTTCCCGCGTCGGAGCCCCGTCCGAAGAAGCCTCTGGTCCGGACCATCAGTAAGGTGGTCACTATGAAGCCATAGAACCAACCAAACATCATAGATCCAGCATAGGAGTCTGTAATGCGGGAAACTCCCACCTAACCTCGGTCAGGTGGAGATGGTGGTTACAGGGGAATTAGGAAGGGAAAGATAAGGGCAGATGTAAGACGCCCGAAGGAAATGAGTAGATACTGAGGTATCACTCTGATCCGGACAAAGCACTGACGTCCTGTCTGGATCACATCCCTTACATATTTTACCTACCTTCCTTTGACCCACGATTATTCCTACCCCTACCCGCAGGCAGGGGAGGAGCGCGAGCCGCGAAACTAGCCTTTCCCATAGCGACCCCTAGAGGACGCAGTTCGAAGTTCCCATAAAAGGGAACCGTGGATTTTCACTGGTATTGGTACAGAATATAGAAATGTTGGTACCGTGACAACACTATAAGGTATACTGGCGTGGTCATTGCTGTTCTAATATTAATAATGCTCCCAACCATTATCTGTCCACCATTATGAACAATGTCACTGCATGGCAGTATTTAGGTCATTGCCACTGATATTCTTACTTTAACTGTGATTTATAAAATAAAAATGGTAAAAAACAAAACAAAAAAAACACACAGTTTGGAATATGACTGATAAGACTGCACCTTGTTTTTCAGTGTGTTTGTCTGCCGTCTCTGTCCCTGAGTTGTCTTGTGGCTCTGTGAGGAGAGAGAAAAAGGACAGAAGTAAAAAATGTGAGACAAGATATACAGATACGTGAAAGAAAATACTGTAGTATTTTGCTTATGAGCAATTTGACCATAAATTCCTCTGGTGCGAAAGCCTCTATAAAGAACATGCATGTGAAGAAGTTAACAATATGGTTTCCATGGTATCCAAGGTTATTTTCGTAAATGAAAACTAAAACTAAGACGAAAACAACTGCTCAAAAACATTTTCGTAAACTGAAATAAAATAAAAATATTAAAATAAATGAAAAACTAAAATGAAACAACACTAACAACAGTTGCTGAAAAACGAAAATAATGCTGAAATAAAATAATTATCAAAAAGAAAATCATTTTCGTAATAATTACGTTCTCACCCTGTGGCGGAAAAATATACGGGCTGTGTGTCGGTTTAGGGAAATACCTGTAATGGTGCATCATGGACGTGAGGTTATCTGACGGAGAGACACAAAGCAGAGCGTAACTACTTTGTTTGGTCTTCCAAAAGAGGACACAACTAGAAATCAGTTGTTAAGTTGTATTTATAACACTGTTCCAGAACAGTTCAACCCAAATATTCAGATGTGTGCAGCACATTTTATGGAGGACTGTTTCCTGATCCTGGAAAGGCTGTGCTCAAAGGCTGTTTCTATAAAGAGGGGCAATTCCAACTTTGCAAAGACAGTACGTTTTTTATATTTAAAGGATTTGCCACTGATGATTCAAACGTGAGTTTTAAGCAGTGTAGAGTAGCGCTTGTTTGTCATTTCTCCGATCACAAATGCAGACATGGTTTTATGTTTATGCAGCACGATACGCAACGCAGCGAGTAAAAAGACAGTATAAGTCATTATAATCAGTAATTATGTCCCCACTGGATGCAACAAATGCCTCGTTTGTAATGGGTTTTAATGTTTTTGTCTCGTCGTGCCGGGACAGGGCATCACAGTATGGTAAGGGGCGTAACATTTCAGTCACACGCTTGAGGAATTCGGCCAATCACAACGCACTGGATAGCTGGCCAATCACAGCACACCTCACTTTTCAGACCGATGAGCTTTGTAAAAATCAACGCGTTTCAAAAAGGCGGGGCATAGAGGAGAAACAATAATGTACAGTATGTGGAAAATAACAGTTTTTTGAACCTTAAACTGCATAAACACATTTCATTACACCAAATAATGTTCTTTTTAGCAACACACAGCATCACAGTATGGTGAGGGGCGTAACATTTCCGTCACACGCTTGAGGAATTCGGCCAATCACAAAGCACTGGATAGCTGGCCAATCACAGCACACCTCGCTTTTCAGACCGATGAGCTTTGTACAAATTGACGCGTTTCAGAAAGGTGGGGCATAAAAGAGCAACAATAAAGTAAATTATGTGGAAAATAATGTGTTTTTTTTTTTTTACCTTAAACCGCATAAACACATTGCATTACACCAAATACACAAAATAATGTTATTTTTAGCAGTATCATATGACCAATTTAAGCACAGGTCCCGCTTGGTAAACGTGCACCAGCAGTAGGCTTCTTAACAGAACACCTGACCCGTTATCTGACTCTCACAGTTCATCGGTCCTAAGACTTATTCTGAATTTGGTCTTTATCATCTTAGTCCATTATTATGCCACATTAAGAGTTTTGCTGTATGGGAGGACAAGTGAAAGTTTGCGCGTTGTGTTCATGGCCATCTGCTTGCCTTGTAGTACATTAAATTAATAAACTATATATCAAATTTGATCTTTTAATATCTTAATACATGAATCCATATTAAGTGTTTATGTTTTTCTACAGGAGGAAAACGCTTAACGAGAGACTTTGTGCATTGAGTTCATATTCTGCTGTTCTGTGGCCACGGATTTGCGGGTCTTGTCTTTTTCAATTACAGAAGACTTGCAGGACCCTGTACGTTATGGTACTAAATTAGTTTTAATCGTTTAAGCACCACAGCGTCTTGTCTCCATTGGCAACACGCACGATTTGTGTCGATTGCAAGTGACGTCGCAGGTAGCGGAGAGTGCAAGTGAGGATTGCAAGTGACATTGTAATTTAGTTTATTTTTTATTGTCTTCACTGCCTGGCTACTGTTGCAAAATGTAGAGAGATCCGATTAAAAATAAATAAATAAAATAAAATAAAAAAGACTGCAAGTGACATTACTTGCAGAAGCACAGGTGTCTGAGAGCGCAAGTCTGAGGGCAAGTGCAAGTCTGCAGCCAGACCCTTCTCAGTGAATCTGCTAAATCGGTTCTGTTAAATCATACTGAACAATTCACAGTGAATCGACTGTTGTAGGGAAGCTTTGGGACAAACTATTTCATTATAATTGGATCTTTATTGAACTGCTCTGTTGCTTAGTTATGTGCGTTCCATCACAGTTTCAACGGTCCCGTCAATCATCTCGTCACAGTTAACATCCTCCACATTTATTTTTAATTTCCTAACACATTGTACAGAAATGAAGAGGCATGTTGGTCTGACACTAGTGGGTTTTTCATGTCGAGAACTTCACAATATTGTTGCAGATGAAATATAATGTGGAAATGTAATTATTGACTATTAATCACACAAACCCCTTTATCTAAACCTCGGTCTTGCATATATGCCATGTTTGTAGTTTTTTTAAAACACTTTATTCATGTTTGTAGTTCTAAACAAATAGAACTGGGACTCAGCGTGAGAGTTCAAAAGAAAAACAAAAAGAAAAAAAACAAAAACAGGAAAATCATTAGTAAATCCTTGGGGGGCTGTGGCGGTGCTATGAAATTACAGTGTAATAGGGCTGGGTAAAAAATATCGATATCTCGTTTAGGGATGTAACAATTACCGGTTTGACGATAAATTATGATAAAATTCCCCACGATTAGTATTACCGTTTTTTAAATTATCATTAAAACCGTATTAGATTATCGCAATTTGAACAACTCGCGATAAATAAATACTGTCTAGCATAAAGCACACTTTTCAGTAACAGTCTCATGTGCGCACAGCACGCAGAGTAGTTTCGTTTTGAGTGAAAACAGGGCGGAAAAGCTGGGAGGTTTAAAAAGAGTGCTAAGGGAAATATATGAATGCATTAATTATGATGGTTCTGACTATCTTCAGAAATGATTCGATGGCATTTTGTTTTCATCTTCGCTCCATGTCTGCTGTAAATTTTGACCGGTTGATGAAAAACAAGCTTATGTGGATTCTATACATTTAAACAATTCAGATAAGTTATCTAGAATTATTTACGGAGCAGATAAAATACATATAATCATGTATTAATCAATTATCATTTTGACAACTTTTCTTTATTTAAAGGCTGAAATGTGAGGTTGACCTTTTTATTAAACTTTTTCAAAGCTTTATTTGAACATTTACATTAGATATTTCAACATGCTATTAAACTGTTGTCAGTCAAGTTGTCATTTAAAATCCGAACATCATTGGTAATGTTATTGTTTTAGTGATTATGCAAACAAAAAGTAACTTTATTTGTTGTTTGCTGATTTTTAAATATAAAACTTGGTGAAGTGATTTATGTGTCTGTACTTTTTTAACATCTCCAGCACATTTTAACAACACCATGATAATACTGATAACCGTGATAATTTTGGTCACTATAATCGTGATAAGAAATTTTCATACCGTTACATCACTAATCTCGATATTAATCGATTATCATATTTACGGAACAATATCGATTCTTAATTCCCAAGAATCGATTAGTGTAGCCTGTTTTGAGTTAATGGACGGAAAATTGAAGGGCACTTCCCATCTAATATATCGCAATAAGCATTGTGCTTTGGTACTTTTAATATGAAACAAAGTCTCAGATTTCAAATTCTGTCCATTGTATTCAAACAATAAATGCCGTTTTGGCGCTGTTTAATGTGAAGTGACAGATCACTGTAGCACCTTGATCAACAGACGCAGCAGCACGTAACGCACGTGAACTGATCATCTCCTCCACATTAATACCAGTTTCAGCACAAAATAAACATGACTAAACATCCGAAGGCAAGTTAAAAGAAAGAGTACAACTTTACCATCCATATCCTGTCTCATGTAATCGCTCAATCAGTGTTTCCTCCGCGCAAAGACGTCAATATAACAGCTTGTAAACAATGTCACATAACGTCACATTTACCTCAGAAAAACATATTTGTGACCATAAACTCATTAATCTGTAACACCTCGTTTCTTTAAAGCTGTTACTCTGAGGGGTTCAACAGATTTTTAACATGTACTGATTAAAATACTCTTCACAACACAAATTATCTTTGAATCCTAATTTATTCTTCCCACAAGTGTATATATACAGGTGCAAAACCCAACGAATAAACCATAATCAATTTAAATGCACTTTGTCTTTTAACTGAGTCAATGATTTGAAATAAACTTATCGTTCCATGTACAGTTGAAGTACGAGAATTGATGAGTGATGAGATGACGTTTTAATCCACAAAAGTTATTTGAGTGTGATGCAATGTTAGTAGTCCTGGTACTACATGTGACCCAAATACATCACACTATGAAATCAACAAAAAAAGTGGAGCGAAACTACAATAATAAAACCAAGTAACGTTTTGTCCGTTACAAATCATATAGAAAAATAAACTGTAGAGAGGGCCATTTTACTAAATATATGCACCGTATAACATATTCATTATAAATGTTACTGTTCTTCAATGTTTAATTTATGTTTATGTTTATATTTAAAAAAACGAATTGAAGTAGAAATATTATTATGTAATTGTAACTTTATTATTTTTAAAACTTCACTAAGTGTAATTTGAACAAATCAGTCCATTTTACCTTCAATATTATAGTAATGTAGTACCAACTGACTCATGTACAGTGGGTACGGAAAGTATTCAGACCCCCTTAAATATTTCACTCTTTGTTATATTGCAGCCATTTGCTAAAATCATTTAAGTTAATTTTTTTTCCTCATTAATGTACACACAGCACCCCATAAAGACTCGTGGCTGTATTAGATCAAAAGGGTGCTTCTACTAAATACTGAGCAACGGGTCTGAATACTTAGGACCATGTGATATTTCCGTTTTTCTTTTTTAATAAATCTGCAAAGATGTCAACAATTCTGTGTTTTTCTGTCAATATGGGGTGCTGTGTGTACATTAATGAGGAAAAAAAATTAACTTAAATGATTTTAGCAAATGGCTGCAATATAACAAAGAGTGAAAATTTTAAGGGGGTCTGAATACTTTCCGTACCCACTGTATATTTTACAGCATTAGTACAAAATTATACAAAATAATCAATATTGAATCGAAACGAATCGGTAATCGAATCGAAAGCTTGTAAATGAGAATTGAATCGAATCGTGAAATTTGTGTCAAAATCCAGCCCTACAGTCCAAACAGTCACACTGCTAAACAGTTACATGTTACAGTCACAGTAAGTTAAACATCACCTTGCTTGTGTTTCTTCTCTAACTCTTTAGCCAGATGATTCTGCTTGATCTTCCTCAGGATGCCGACCGTGATCTTCACTGCTTCTTCTTCTGGTGTAAAATACGCCACCAGCTTATCCACTGTGTCTAAGATATCTGCTTTCTCCATTTCAGATGCTTTTATACACTCATGATCGTTCACTAAGTGCCACTGAAATGTCTTCAGTTCAACTTCTTTTAGTTCCTCCAGCGAGTTCTTGAGCAGATCTTTAACAGACGCCATCATCCTTCACCGATTCATAGCTGCAGGACAAGAAGAAAAAGATCTGAAAGAGAGTTGTGTGTAAATCTGCAAAAATGAAAGGATTAAATCAATGCTATGAGTTTTGTCTGTACTGACGTACACAATGTCTCAATGCCATCTGATCTAGTCTAGAATGTGAATACTTTCCGTACCCACTGTATATATATAATTTTAGAAAACTAATGAAACCAGTTTTTCAAAGTGATGAGAGTAAAACCCTGAGGAGAATCGGTTTGTCCTCAAAAGACCCACACACAGTTTCTTCGCACTGATCTATAATAGAGATAGAGCAGTGTTTATTTATCATCTGAAACTTGCTGCGACTTATATTTCAAAGCGACTCATATAATGTAATAAACATGCAGTGCGCAAAAACATCTGTATTACTGCAGAATGAGAGACGTATAGCCGAGCACATTTCACACAGACTGCTAGTTTCACTTTCACTTTAATGAGCATCGCGCCGCGTAAACATAAAACCATGTCTGCATTTGTGATCGGAGAAATTACAAACAACAAGCCCTACTCTACACTGCTCAAAATATAAAGTCTAGAGTGAGCAGAGACTGGGGGATAAAGTGAGGAACGGTCGGAGGGTTAGAGTGAGCAGAGGCGGCGGGCTTGAGAACGGTGTGGCCAGCGGATTCGACGAAGGAGCGGCAACCACATATGACGAGCCCGGGCTGGACTCCGCTTCGTCCACGGTGAAAGCCGATCCGGCGATCCACAGCGCGAAGTTGATGTATTTCCTCAGTGACCTGCACGGATCAGCTCCAGGCATGACGAAGCGGATATCGTCCTCTTTTGGAAGGTCAAATAATTTTTGACTTATATCGAGTTTGTACGATATATCGATATTTTCTTTATAAACGATTAAATATGAGGCAATCCCGTTTATATCGATATACAGTAGTTTGATACGAGTGCATCTGAAAATATAGCGGAGGACACAGACTGAGCTGCTGTGGAGAAAGTGCATAATACAATTTGATATAAACATGTGACAAGCTTTATATGAAGGGCTTTAAAAAAAAACTCGTAAGATATAGTAGCCTATAGTTTATAGTTTCGCAGTAGTTTAAGCGGCCCGTCATATGCTCTGACAGAAAGGCTGCGTGTGGCGCC
>NW_015661491.1:48655-50692 GCF_001515625.1 Sinocyclocheilus rhinocerous | reverse complement strand
ATTTTTACTTAAATAATAAATTAAGAAAATGAAGGAAAAACTGTGCAACAAGTAGCCTAGTATGCAGAGTTTCGGTTCATTTTTGTGCTGCGCGAAAGGAAACCAAGACGGCAGAAAGCGGCATCCTATTGTTCTTTAGGCTTATTTTACAAAAACACAAAAATTTGTTTTTATTGTGAATGTACACAAAGGCAAACCTTTTACAATTCTGATTATCTTTATGACTAAAAGGAGTATTTGCTTCCACTGTTAGAAGGAAAAAACTCAAGTGATTGCGCCGGCGCCGCATGCGCGCACACAGTTAAGCATTGCTACCGCATGCGCGCCAAACAGACAGAGCTCAATGAAATAGGAGAGCAATAATACTGACTAAAATATAAATTTCACTGAAATATTTGTAGTTGGACAATGTGACATATGTAGAATTTTACAAGTAAGTCTATTTTTATGATAGCACTGACTGTAAAGTGACTGTAATGGGCTAATCAAAATAGCCTAATACAAGGCTATTGTTCTCATTTATTAAAATTTTTAGTTTATTGAATTTAACTTACGCTTTAAAATCCTTATTTTTGTTTTTAGATTGTAATGTCACAACGTTAGAATGAAATGTGATTTTGACCCTTTTTGTACATAATATATAGGCTTTAGGGATGTTCATTTCGGTTATTTTTCCTAACCGGCTCATTAACCGATTATTAACCGTTAACCGACAAGATTATTTTAAATTAGAATTGAATTAAATTAGAAAGGATAATTGTCTGTGACCCGTTAAAAATACTAACATTTGTTTCCTGGGATTAATTTTACATGTGCAAAAAGCAGCAAAACAGAAACATTTGATTTTGTGTCGAATGAGAGACCCACCGTTGGTTTCAGTTTCGTTTTAGCCTAAATTAATTCGTTTTGGCTTGTCGTTTATATAGCTATAGCTTCTAATATTTTTAATTCTTGTTCTTTTCTAAATACTGTTAATTGAAATTGTTGTGGAGTGAGGGGAACTAAAATAGCCTAGCTATGTTTAGAGTGTTTATTATAATGTTTGTAAACATTTTGCGTCGGCATTAGGCCTATTTCTGAATGAAATAATAAAATGCAACTTATACGCGACTTGTTTTTTTTTTTCAAAAAAAATAATTTTTTTTATATACGCTTAACGTATTTTAACCATGCAGCAAACCTTTTTAAATATTTTGATAAATTACTGAAAAAATAAATAAATAAATGACTTTTTATACAGTTTAACTGTTTGTATTAATCTGTCAAAAATTCTTACGGTCGGTTAACTGGTTAAAATGAACATCCCTAATAGGCTTACATTATTACATTCACTTTATTAGTTTTCATAGCCTTTGTATTGTTTCGTTGGACAACATTGGGAGGTATGTAAAATATATACTGTATATTAAATACAGATAAAAAAAAAATACCAATACAAAAACTAAAATATAGAGATATATACCGTATATCGCCCAGCCCTACTTCCAGCCTTCATTGACAATATCACTTATAAATGATTAAATACAAATTGAATAGTAGTTATTAAGATTGATGAGGTTTGGAATTGGTCAAATGTGCTTGGAAAAAAATATGATCAAAATATCAACGTGCCTAATGATTATGCACGGGGTGTAGTGTGAAAACACATGAACACTGAGCAGTGTGGGGACTTTGCTGTGAACTGTTACATAAATATTACCCGTTTCATTCACGTATGACTGACGCATATGAATCACATTCAATTTATTGATTTGTTTTTGTTAGAACTATGTAATCTAAATGGATGAAAATTTGCATGTAATTGAAATACATAAAGTTTCAATTTAGACCGAAACATTTTTTGAGTGCATATTTTTGCTAACTTGACATCGCAGTCTGTTCATTATCAAAATAAAATAGTTAAAGAAACAAATTAAAGTTACACTGCTCAATTGAAATGGTCTGTAGTACAGTCTATGCCGTTCAGTGTGACCAGCACCTCACTGCTTATTGATGACCATGGACCACAAAACCAGTCATAAGGGTCAATTTTTTAAA
>NW_015661491.1:44116-48478 GCF_001515625.1 Sinocyclocheilus rhinocerous | reverse complement strand
ATTTACAAAATATCTTCATGGAACATGATCTTTACTTAATATCATAATGATTTTTGGCATAAAAGAAAAATGTATAATTTTGACCCATACAATGTATTGTTGGCTATTGCTACAAATATACCCCAGCGACTTAAGACTGCTTTTGTGCTCCAGGGTCACAAATAGCTTATGTGTGAAGGATGATGTTTTACATCGATAATGTGAGTGAGTGTGTAAGGTCCGTTTTGGGTTTTGTCATGTTCATGTTTTCATGTCTTTTATTTTGTAATTGTTTCATGCTGTTAGTGTCATGCTTCACTTGCCCACTTGTCTTCATGCTATTGGTTCCTCTGTTCATTGTGTCATGTTCTGATTGGTTGTCCAGGTCATGTGTCTTGTTTCCCATTGGTTTGTTCATGTCATGTGACCCTCTTTGTTTGCTATAGCCAAGTAGCCATGTCGTTGCCTTTGTTCCTTGTCGTGTATTGAATTTATTTATCATGCTGTCGGTTTGTGTTTAAGTCATAGTCAAGTCAAGTCTAGTCTAGTCTGTTCAAGTCAAGTCAAGTCATGTGAAGTCTGTGTTTATTGTTTGGATTCTGGATTTCACATTGTAAAAGCTGCACTTGGGTTCATCTTCCACTCGCCTTCAGTGGACTGATCATTACAGAGTGAAGAACAAAGCATATAGTTTACATAATAAATAACATTTTAGCATCCAGATACGTTGCGAATATGGAAATATTTAGATTCATGCAGAATGAGAGAGGTAGGCTTCAGTTTCGCTTTTAAATTAATTTGTTTTGGCTAGAAGTTTATATTTAGCCTAAATACTGTTAACTTTAGAGGATTTGCTGTGGAGAGAAGCGAACTAAAATATCCTAATTGTGTTGGTGATGTTTGTGAATATTTAGCTTTATTTACCGGTATTTTAGCCTACATTATTTCTGAATGTAATAATAAAATGAGCCGTACAGCCTACTAATTCAGGCTGTTGTTCCTCTCAAAACACTTATACGAGTTTTTATTTTTCTACTCAAACCGGTTTCTGAACGGTAATAATACAGAGGAACGCAGAAAAAGAAACCTTCAATTACCGATTCTGCTCGGAGTAACATTTCCAAAATCCAAGTCGTGTAAGATGTGTATCATGTGTGTGTGAAGATATTACAAATGGTGTTACATCATCGGGTCACATGACCAGGAAGTTATATAGATTTGAATATTTAAAAAATTCATAACAAATGCACAAATGTATTTATTTATTTAAATCTAAGCTGTGTATTATATGCTGCATACATGCTGCAAGTCGAACCTTAAACCTTGTGATAATCCTAATTTGTACATTTATACTTGTTTGCAAAAATGTTTAACTTATTTTAACTATTATTTAAATTTGAAATTTCAGCAACATTTTTTTTTTTGTATGACTTTTTAGTATGACTGTATCATAATTCACAACCACACAACATGGAGAATGTTAAACAGGGTAAGTTGAGGCATGGACCATCACACCAGGCAGTATACAAAAAATATGTCCACAGACACATTTATATATAGGTTCATTTCATTTGTTGCAGGCAGTGATGTATTCAACAAATGATAACACCTATTAACATACACGGTTTTAAAGCATCGCAAGCTACAAATGAAGAGCACAAAGAACTGAAATCAATGTATACAACTAGCTGAAGTTACTGTGCTTTTATCCTAACAATACAAAAAGACTGCCTGCAATCATTCAGTCAGGGACGACTGCACAAAACGTGCAAAGTTTTTGTAAACAAAATGTACACTGTAAATTAATAAAAACATTATAAACTGTTACAAAATGCTGAACAAATGTAGTTTAGGCATAGGTTTGTGCAACGCTGGAAATATAGTTACCTTTTTTTAAATAGGCTATTCCATAAAACCTGCTGAGATACAGGTATGAACTAAAACTCTCTGTTCCACACGCTTGTCCATTCATGTATGCCCCGCCCACTGAAACCGAAAATCTGGTAACACCGGAAAGTTTAGTTCAGTGTGAGTGCAGGCCAGCGGGGGAGGGGGGAGTACACCCTCAGTTTACTTACATATTTATAACAGATTACTAATCATATACAAGTTAAAACTTGTCTTAATCTATATTCATCTATTTGCCAACATGTAAAAGGATCGCGGTTTTAGTGGGGAGTTTTATGGAAAATGCACATTTATTGTGAATTTTGCACTTTTAAGACACTCCCTAACTTGATGTGTGCAAGCGGAGATCGTTGTGAGGACTTTTTCACTTCTGATGCTTTAAACAATTACATCGTCAAATAATATTATTATTAATTTTGATATTATACTTTTAAATCTAATCTGAAGGAGATACAGCATGAGCCATGAATATTATGCCATTACATAAATTAATGCTGAAGAAAAGATCGAATGTCTAACGAATGTCCATAAAACTAACTTTCCAGCATCCTGACAAAGACACATTTGATCAATTGTTTGATCACCACATGAAGAGCTTTAAATAAAACCATCAAAATGACTTCAGCACAGCATTAAAGGAGCAGGAACGGATCAATGGCATCAAAACAACGAAAGAAAGATGAAACACTCACCTCAAATAGTATGTGTAGATCTTCTTCTTCTTCTGAACTGTCGTGTTGAACTGATCTGAAATCTTTCACGTCTAGCAGGATGTGGTCGAGAGAGCTCAGCGCGCTGAAATGAAAAAAACTAAGAAAAGAAAACATCGTCATCAATTTGACAACATGCTCACAACACAAACAAATAAAGAAACAAAAAGACAGACCACATCGGAAATGTTTAAGGGAACAGCAAAGTGACAAACATGGCCACACAAGTTTATCAATGTTTGCTCTGAAAGGTGAGATTTTTTTGTTTATTTTAACATCCTGATCATAGGATTCATTAGCTTTATATATATACATAAGCCTAAATAATCTGACAAAATACACAATTACTGTAACTATGAAAGGTTATGCAAGCTGCATGGCTAATTGTGTATGCTGCATGACCATTCAATATAATGCCTCTATGGTATTACCAATTTTTGGTTCCCAGAACATTCGTTTTTGGTTTGTAGAATGTTATTCTAACGTTCCCTGACCTCAAATTATTATTGTCATTCCTACGAATTCATACACCTTTAATCAAATAAAACAGCAAGTGTAGATAAATAATCAGCCCACAATACATGTGTCACAATTCACTTGGAGAAATGAGATGCAGGAGAATATTTCCAGAGTTTAATTCCATCAACAAGGAGATACGAACACTGGAACTGAGGAATGGCGTTTAAGAACTGACAAACTCTAACTGAAAGGACTGGGGCTTTTAAACACAGGATAATGAGGGACTAAGGAGACACACCTGGAATCAAATTAATAATCAACATGAGGGCGAAAACTGGGTCACAGGGAGAAAACACACAACATGGAACAGATGCTGCGTTCAAGTCCTCCTGGGACGTTCGTACTTACGAGTTGACAAGTCGTAATTATGACGTCAGGTGCGTTCAAGTCAGTTTAGTCGGCACAAGATGGCGGTGTACCTTCTTTTAATAAATTACAAGAAAATACAACAGGGTCTGTTAACTCTGCTAATAGAAATTGAAGAGCAAAGAATTCGCATCAGGTGTGTTTTGGTCGTAATAACGACTTTGTGGTGGCGTTCATGTGCGTTCAACTCGTAAATACGATCTATCCGACATGACTTGAATGCACCAAGAGTCTGACAACATGTCTTTGTTGATTCATTGTTTAATTGATAAAAATAAAAAAAATCATAGGATATGAAAAACATTCAGAACATTCAATACAGGCCAAAATGGAGCAAGAACATTATAACAATAACAAATAAATTAACTACTTAAAATAGCTACTTTTAAATTTTAATTTCATTCAGCACTTAAACACTTTTCTTAGTAATTGTAGATTCTGCACATTCAAAACATTTAATAAATACATGCATAAAAGTGCAAATATATTACAACAATAACAAATTAACTGCTTAAACATAAAAACAGCTACTGTTAAAATGTCATTTACCACTCCTTTTAAACACTTACTAGTAACTGTAGATTATGCACATTCAAAACATTCAATACATGCACAAAAAAGTGCAAGATTGTTATAACAGTAACAGATTAACTACTTTAAAATAAAAATAGCTACTATTAAAAACTTTAATAGTAACTGTAGTTCCCTTTCGGTCGGTCACTCTCGACGTCACGTCGGATGACCGACGAATTGGGATCTCTCTTAGAGAGACCAATCTACTTCGAGTGTAAACTAAACGAGCCAATGTACATTGGCATGCGATTATTGCATCCAGCTGTCGCTGATCACAGCGTGAGTATAAGTAGGCAGCTGGTGCAGC
>NW_015661491.1:42385-43598 GCF_001515625.1 Sinocyclocheilus rhinocerous | reverse complement strand
CGCATATTCAGCTTTTCGCTTCGGAGCCGAGCGATCACATCGTTCTGCTCCTGACTACTCTACTGAGAGAAGAAGACTGAACGAGTTCAGCACGCTCTTTGAGAGCTCTTCGTTTTGGTGGTACGGCGCTTCAGCGGTGGTGGTTTCCCGTGTCGAGTGGGTTGCACACATCAGGCAGCACTACCCTCTGTTTGTGTTGCAGGCGGCCATCTCCCTGTGCGCTTCAGCACGCTAAAGGAGCTTTTTCCCTAAAAGAGCATTTACGTGTGCGTCTTTTTAAAGACAACGTTGCGTGGCAAACCCAGGCCAAGCTCCGTTTCCTCAAAGGGTTTCCTCGATCTAGTTCTCGTCATGGCAGCAGTCAGGCAGGGTCTACTTCAGGCAGTAGCATGGGCGATCTGAGAGTAACAGTGATGTCAAACCCTCCAGGTAACCAACCCTGCCGTAGGGGTAGGGCTCGAGTGGAGACTTCCACCGTGTCCCGAGCCCTCAAGATTGGACGATTGGTTCTTTGGGGTGGTCTGCGCTGGTTCTCAGCGCTCCGCCTCAGTGCCTTTCTTCCCGGAGGTGCATGAGGAGCTCACCAGGTCATGGACGGCACCTTTTACTGCTGGAAACCAATCTGCTGGTTCCTCCTCCCTCACCACCCTTGACGGTGGTGCAGCTAGGGGGTATACGGGGGTCCCCCTGGTGGAGCGGTCGGTTGCGATGCAGTTGTGTCCTAATACCGCCTCCACCCGACAGGGCGAACCGTGCCTCCCCTCCCGGGTCTGTAGGTACTGGTCTGGCCTGTCCGGTGACGCTTATACGGCCTGTGGAGAAGCTGCCTGCGCCTTAAACGCTACGACGTTACTGCAGGTTAATCAGGCCAAGGCACTGAAGGACCTGCACGAGGGTGGTCACGATCCGGAAGTTCTAAAAGTGCTCCGAACCGCAGCTGATCACGCTCTCCGAGTGACGAAGGTCACCGCGAGTTCTCTGGGTCATGCGATGTCCACACTTGTGGTCCAGGAGTGTCACCTCTGATTGTGTCTGGTTGACATGAGGGACGCTGACAAAGTTCGGTTCCTCAAGGTCCCTGTGTCCCAGACCGGCCTTTTAGGCGACGCAGTCGAGAACATGGCCCAGCAGCTCTCGGCTGCACAGGAGCAGACTGAGGCGATCCGACATGTCCTTTCCCGGTGGGCAGCTGCTGCCTCAACCCATCCGCCGG
>NW_015661491.1:40398-41738 GCF_001515625.1 Sinocyclocheilus rhinocerous | reverse complement strand
GACAAAGTTCGGTTCCTCAAGGTCCCTGTGTCCCAGACCGGCCTTTTAGGCGACGCAGTCGAGAACATGGCCCAGCAGTTCTTGGCTGCACAGGAGCAGACTGAGTCGGTCCGACCTTCTCCACGACAGGCAGCTGCTGCCTTTCCTCCTCCGCCGGCCGCAGCGCCCCAGCCTGCTCGTCGCCGAGAGCGGCCCCCTGCGTCCACCCCCGCTCCCGTGCCGCATCCGCAGCAGCCTCAAGCAAGCGGCACCGTAGAGCTGGGCGTAGGCAGGTCGCCACGCCCGTCCAGGCCCCCATCAACCTGGTGGTGAGCGGAAGAGCAAGAGGCCTCGGGACAGGCGACCCAGAGAGAGAAGGATGCTCCTCTCCCTTCCCCGGAGGAGGGCCAGGTGGAGAATCTGGTTTCCAAAAATCTCGACAGGAGAGCGGGTTTCTCTGTCTCTGGGTCTCAAGAGGGCATGGAGAGTCGCGGACGGACCAACACTCCACACTCATCCTCCTCTCTCGCTAGCAGGCAGCAGCGGGCAGTTCGAGAGCATCGTCAAAGGCCATACTCACGCGCCCTCGGCTATGCGATTCAGTTCGCCCGGTGTCCCCCCAAGTTCAGCAGCGCCCCAGCCTGCTCATCGCCGAGGGCGGCCCCTTGCATCCACCTCTGCTCCCGCGCCCCAGAACGGGTGACCCAGAGAGAGAGGGAATTGCTCTTTGGGGGATGGTGAATGCACCTCCCCCTCCCCTGGAGGAGGGCCAGGTGGAGAATCTGGTTTCCAAAAATCTCGACAGGAGAGCGGGTTTCTCTGTCTCTGGGTCTCAAGAGGGCATGGAGAGTCGCGGACGGACCAACACTCCACACTCATCCTCCTCTCTCGCTAGCAGGCAGCAGCGGGCAGTTCGAGAGCATCGTCAAAGGCCATACTCACGCGCCCTCGGCTATGCGATTCAGTTCGCCCGGTGTCCCCCCAAGTTCAGCGGCATTCGCATGACATCAGTGAAGGCGGCTGATGCTCCTGTTTTGCGTACAGAGTTCACAGTCCTACTGGCGAAGGATGCGATAGAGCCGGTCCCTCCAGCCAATATGGAGATGGGGTTTTACAGCCCCTACTTCGTTGTACCCAAGAAAGGCAGTGGGTTACGACCGATCTTGGACCTGGTTACGACCAATCTTGGACCTGCGTGTCTTGAACCGGGCCCTTCACCGGTTACTGTTCAAGATGTTGACGTAGGAACGCATCTTCGGGTGCCTCCGTCAAGTTAAGTCACCTTTATTTATATAGCGGTTTTAACAATACAGATTGTGTCAAAGCAACTGAACAGCATTAATTAGGAAAATATTGTGTCA
>NW_015661491.1:39530-40169 GCF_001515625.1 Sinocyclocheilus rhinocerous | reverse complement strand
CAGGTTAAAGAGATGGGTCTTTAATCTAGATTTAAACTGACAGAGTGTGTCTGCCTCCCGAACAATGTTAGGTAGGTTATTCCAGAGTTTGGGCGCTAAATAGGAAAAGGATCTGCCGCCCGCAGTTGATTTTGATATTCAGTTGATTTTGATATTCTAGGTATTATCAAATTACCAGAGTTTTGAGAACGCAGAACGTGGCGGATTATAATGCAATAAGAACTCGTTCAAATATTCAGGTGCTAAACCATTCAGGGCTTTATAAGTAATTAGCAATATTTTAAAATCTATACTATGTTTAATAGGGAGCCAGTGCAGTGTTGACAGAACCGGGCTAATATGGTCATACTTCCTGGTTCTAGTAAGAACTCTAGCTGCTGCATTTTGGACCAGCTGGAGTTTGTTTATTAAGCGTGCAGAACAACCACCCAATAAAGCATTACAATAATCTAACCTTGAGGTCATAAACGCATGGATTAACATTTCTGCATTTGACATTGAGAGAATAGGTCGTAATCTAGATATATTTTTGATATGGAAAAATGCAGTTTTACAAATACTAGAAACGTGGCTTTCAAAGGAAAGATTGCTATCAAATAGCACACCTAGGTTCCTAACTGATGACAAAGAATTGACAGA
>NW_015661491.1:35981-38868 GCF_001515625.1 Sinocyclocheilus rhinocerous | reverse complement strand
TACTCTCGCCAGCCGGTGGCAGGCTAGTATAGTTCATCTCGAACAAGCCTCTTGTGTCTTGTTCTAATTGGTTCCTTAGATGAATGTGTCATGTTGTGATTGGTTGTTTTAGTCATGTGTCTTGTTCCTCATTGGTTGGTTTATGTCATGTGACCCTTAATGTTTGGTATTTATAGCCCTCATGTTGCCGTTAGGTGCTTTTTTACTGTAGTCGCAATGTTATATTGAGTCATGTTTATCATGAAAGCATATATACCCTCACTTTATTAGTATTTAAATAGTATATATTTACGTTGAACTTTATTCTTGAACAGATGGCGCTGTATTAAGCAGTATATAAAAAGTGTTTCTGTTGCTCATGAAAACGTTTCTGAAACGTCTGTGTATTTGACAAATTGCATTTAATTCACTTAATCTGTGATAGATTATGCAAACACCGCGTGAGCGTCACTAACGGGAGCAGAAATGTCCGGCTTGACGGCTCCGTTTTCAACTCCGCCCCCGACTGCAAGCGGCTACTCTCGTTGATCGCCGTCTGTAGCCGTGCTTCAAGTCGAACGCACCTCTTTTCTCTTGTCGAGTATTATCCCTGTAATCCTCTGCTGGTGAGTTTATGTTTCTGTTTTGTTCAAGTCAAGTCAAAGTCTAGCCTTTATTTGTTTGTATTTTGGATGTCACTTTTGGACTTAAATAAAACTGCACATGGGTTCTTAAACTCACCTTGAGTGGAAGTTTATTACAGAATACTCGACCACTACCATGAACCCAGCAGTTTCTCGCCTCCTCTGCCTTCGGCAAGGCCATAGAGGACTATGTTGAGGACTTTTGTGAACTCAGTCTGTTGAATGATGATTTGCATTTGTTTATTATTATTTGTATTATGTGTATATTTACATTTGTGTTTATAAATTTTTGTTTTAGTATTGTCCACCTGTCGGGTTTTAGCGACGGTGATCACCATATACACTAAGAACTAAGAACTGAATTTAGAAATGCTTTTGAAACAAAACTTTTGCATTTAATAAACAAAATTAAATATTGAAATGAAGTTTGGAGTGGATTGCATGCAAAACAACAACTGTTCCCCGAATCCACGGCCTGATTCGAGAGCCCGACTCATCTAAAGTCAAAAAACTTGAATAATTGTGGAGTTTGCACTACGAGCTGGAGGAGAACATGGATTTTCGTCAGTACATGAGGAAGATTTATTTAAATTCGCTGAGCCGCCACCCTCGTGTATTGTGGAAACAGAACGATGATGTACAATGCTGATGATCGGAATGTTGAATTTTGTTGAGTTCTTGCACCAGTATGATTTGATGGAAGTTTATGTTTGGTTGATGAAACATGGAGGATGTGGCTGAAAAAGCGATTATGGAAGAAAAGGAAATGTATAAGTTGCTTGCATCTTGCAGAGGAAAGCTTGGCGCTTTAACAAGAAAGCGGAATTAAATAAATACTTTGATTGAAGCTGGCGAAGATAAAGAAAGTCTTGCTAAGCATGTTGAAACTTTTAATACTGTGCTGGCAGAATTTAAGGAACTGCAAGTGTCTGTTCAGAGATGGTTGAGTGACGATGAAAAGGAGGCTGACCACGTAGACTGGTATAAGCCAAAATTAATTATTTTCCGGGAGTTTTTGAATGGGATTGACACGTGGAGAACGTGCAGCACTAAAAGCTAAAGCTTTGGAGCAGAAGCATATTTTAGATTTGGAGGAGTCTCACTTGAAAGCAAAAAAGGAAAAGCTTGCTCTGGAAGCTGAAATGGCTGCAGCTGATGCTAAAGTAAATGTTTTCTTAATGCAACCTAAAAATCCTTTTGAATATTTGAATATTAGAAATGTGTTAGTGTGTTATGTGTAAGCCAGGTTAAAGAGATGGCCCTTTAATCTGGATTTAAACTGACAGAGTGTGTCTGCCTCCCGAACAATGTTAGGTAGGTTATTCCAGAGTTTGGGCGCTAAATAGGAAAAGGATCTGCCGCCTGCAGTTGATTTTGATATTCTAGGTATTATCAAATTGCTAGAGTTTTGAGAACGCAGTGGACGTGGAGGACTATAATGCAAAAAGAGCTTGTTCAAATACCGAGGTGCTAAACCATTCAGGGCTTTATAAGTAATTAGCAATATTTTAAAATCTATACTATGTTTAATAGGGAGCCAGTGCAGTGTTGACAGAACTGGGCTAATATGGTCATACTTCCTGGTTCTAGTAAGAACTCTAGCTGCTACATTTTGGACCAGCTGGAGTTTTTTTATTAAGCGTGCAGAACAACCACCCAATAAAGCGTTACAATAATCTAACCTTGAGGTCATGAATGCATGAATTAACATTTCTGCATTTGACATTGAGAGCATAGGTCGTAATTTAGATATATTTTTGATCCTCCGTCCCTGAGATTGGTTGGCAGCAATTGACCCGAAAGACACGTACTTTCATGTGTCGATCCTTCCGCACCACAGACCATTGCTGCGGTTTGCGTCCGAAGACCGAGCATATCAGTACGAGCTCCTGCCCTCCAGGCTGTCCCTGTCGCCCCGTATCTTCACATAAGTTGCGGAGGCAGCCCTTGTTCTTCTGAGAGAACAGGGCGTTCACATTTTCAACTACCTCGACGACTAGCTTGTACTAGCTCAGTTTCAGGATCAGTTGTGTGCACACAGGGACTTGGTGCTTTCGCACCTCAGCCGGTTGGGCCTTCGGGTCAACTGGGAAAAGAGCAAACTCTCCTTAGAGAGGATCTCTTTCTCGGGATGGAGTTGGATTCGGTCGAGCACACCTCATGCAAGGACGTGCTCAGTCGGTGTTGAACTGCCTGAATATGTTCAAGGGCAGGACGGCGGTCCCACTGAAACAGTTTCAGAGGCTCCTGGGGCATATGGCAGC
>NW_015661491.1:31044-31209 GCF_001515625.1 Sinocyclocheilus rhinocerous | reverse complement strand
GTGCTTTCGCACCTCAGCCGGTTGGGCCTTCGGGTCAACTGGGAAAAGAGCAAACTCTCCTTCTCTTTCTCGTCTTTCTCGGGATGGAGTTGGATTCGGTCGAGCACACCTCATGCAAGGACGTGCTCAGTCCTGCCTTAATTGCCTTAATATGTTCAAGTGCAG
>NW_015661491.1:29229-30966 GCF_001515625.1 Sinocyclocheilus rhinocerous | reverse complement strand
AGGTGGGCGTGGCTACGCGGCACTCTCCGGGTCCAAGTCACACCGACCTGCCGCCAAACCTTCACCCCGTGGTCAGACCTTGCGTTTCTTTGGACAGGAGTGCCCCTATAACAGGTCTCCAGGCATGCAGTGGTTCACATGGATGCCTCAACCACCGGCTGGGGGGCCACGTTGCATTGGCCTCCATCAAGAGGGTAGGGGGACCTGCACGCATTTTCGGTCGACGAATCGTGCCAAGAGTTTGGGCCGGCTGACTCCCAGGTAACCCTGAGGCCCCGGCCCGGCTGTGTGCCCAAGATTCCCACTACTCCCTTCAGGGATCAGGTGGTGAGCCTGCAAGCGCTGCCCCCGGAGGAGGCAGACCCAGGGGCGCTGGCTCGTGGCGCCTCGCTGACAGATATTTGTAGAGCTGCAGGCTGGGCGATCCCCAGCACGTTCGCTAAATTCTATAGCCTTCGTGTGGAGCCGGTATCCTCCTGTGTTCTCACCTCAAATGGGTAGAAGCTCTGAGAGGCCCCGGCTTTGGGTCGGCTTGCTAAAACCGCTCCAGAAAGTCCATATCGTAGACCCTGTCGAGCTCATCCGTCCCCTCGGCAGCCAGATGTGGCGGAGCATCCGGCGCCAGGCCCTCACTCAATGAATCTGTGAGAACCGTTGGAGGGCTGGGTTCCATATGTTGAGACCAAAGTGGATCCCATATGTGTAAAGTCCACGGTATAGCCTCAGAGCCCATGTTTCCCCGGAAGACACTTTCTGCTATTTTCCAAGAGGGTTAAAATCAACTCTAATCTTCCATATGTTCCTGAACGGTTGTTCATATGTGTAAGTGCTTCCGGAACCTCCTTCGGGAAGGATGGGGTTTCCGCAACGTTCCTGTCCCGAGTGGTACGGGTACGTTTTCCCAGTGTTATCCAGTCCTACTGAGTGGGTAGTGCCTCTTGTGTAAGCCTTGGCCTGCGCCAAAAAATAGTGGCACAGGAGGCTTCCACAGGACACTGGAAGGGGCAGTAGCTATGGCCCTTTGGTAGGGATCCCAATTCGTCGGTCATCTGACGTGACGTAGAGAGTGACCGACTGAAAGGGAACGTCTCGGTTATGTATGGTAACCCTCGTTCCCTGAAGGAGGGAACGGAGACGTCACGTCCCGTCGCCACAGCTCCTGTACCACCGCTGAGCGGCCGGGTCACCGGCTCGGCTCCTCAGCGAAAACCTGAATATGCGCTGCATCTGCTGCCTACTTATACTCACGCTGTGATCAGCAGCAGCTGGATGCAATAATCGCATGCCAATGTGCATTGCCTCGTTTAGTTTACACTCGAAGTGGATTGGTCTCTCTAAGCGAGATCCCAATTCGTCGGTCATCCGACGTGACGTCGAGAGTGACCGACTGAAAGGGAACGTCTCAGTTACGTATGTAACCCTCGTTCCCTGAAGAAGGGAACGGAGACGTCACGTCCCGTCGCCACAGCTCCTGTACCACCGCTGAGCGGCCGGGTCACCGGCTCAGCTCCTCAGCGAAAACCTGAATATGCGCTGCATCTGCTCCCTACTTATACTCACGCTGTGATCAGCAGCAGCTGGATGCAATAATCGCATGCCAATGTGCATTGGCTCGTTTAGTTTACACTCAAAGTAGATTGGTCTCTCTAAGCGAGATCCCAATTCGTCGGTCATCCGACGTGACGTCTCCGTTCCCTCCTTCAGGGAACGAGGATTACCATACGTAACCGAGACGTT
>NW_015661491.1:28149-28833 GCF_001515625.1 Sinocyclocheilus rhinocerous | reverse complement strand
TGGATGCAATAATCGCATGCCAATGTGCATTGGCTCGTTTAGTTTACACTCGAAGTAGATTGGTCTCTCTAAACGAGATCCCAATTCGTCGGTCATCCAACGTGACGTCTCCGTTCCCTCCTTCAGGGAACGAGGGTTACCATACGTAACCGAGACGATTCTAATGGTAGATTCTGCACCTAAAAGTCTCTTCAACTTAATTATATGGACTTCAGATTAATCAGATCACATGCACATTTAAAATATTCTTGTTTATTGGCCTTGATGAGCAAAAAAAAAAAGGAAGAGAGAAAAGCAATGAAAAAGGATAATGTGCAAGTTACAACACAAAACCTATCAGACACTTCAACTGACAGATGAAGGCTGTAATGGTTGCCCACTAGATGGAGTCATAGGATAAAAAATCCTTTAAAGGGGTCATCGGATGCCCATTTTGCACAAGTTGATATGATTCTCTAGGGTCTTAATTAAAAGTCTATAACATACTTTGGTTAAAATTTCTCAATGGTAGTGTAAAAAACACCTTTTTAAACCTGTCAAAATCAGCTCTGTTTTTATCAAGCCATTATAGTCCATGTTGCTTTAAATGTTAATGAGCTCTGCTGGCCCCGCCCCTCTCTTCCAAGCTGCTCTCAGAGAGACTGTTTACTTTAGCCGCATTCATCGTGAAACTTGCTAATTAGC
>NW_015661491.1:25662-27703 GCF_001515625.1 Sinocyclocheilus rhinocerous | reverse complement strand
ACTTATTTATCTAACACACATACTCAGTCTACACCTCAAATTTGCACATAATATACAGTACCTGTACATACAAAACTGTCTATTGTAATATACCTGTACATACAATTGTCAATTTGTATATTGTTATTCCCTTTTTACTTGTTCTAATTTTGTTTTCTTTTATTATCTGTGTTTTTGTCCTGTCACAGTCATTCTGTTGCACTGTGGAAGCTTCCGTCACGAAAACAAATTCCTTGTATGTGTAAACATACCTGGCAATAAAGCTCATTCTGATTCTGAGAAGTGAATTTTGCATCCGATGACCCCTTTAAGCATACTCCTTTGCTACTGTTTCCATTAGTTAGAATGACATATAATAACAAATGCATGTAATAAGTCAATGCTGTACTGGTAATATAGTTTTATCATTTAAAGATCATTGAAATAACTTTTAAAAAATGCTTAAAGACCATTAGTATTAGTTAATGCATTAACCAACATGAATTAATAATGAACAATATATTTTTACAGCATTTATTAATCTTTTTTTTAATGTTTGTTAATGAAAATTGTCATGTTAGTTCACAGTACATTAGCTAATCTTAACAGATACAACTTTAAATTTTAATAATGTCTTACTAAGTTTTGCATTTAATTTTTTCATTTCTCTTTGGAGTGTTACAAGCTCTTGGTGCATAAAGAAGATCTGTGAAGTTGCAAAGACTAAAGTCTTAAATCCAAAGAGATATTCTTTATAAAAGTTAAGACTTGTCCACGCCCTCCTAAAACGCCTCGTTTCAACACACCCCCACATGTCTACGTCACTGTGTGGGAAGATTTGCATAACACCGCCCAAGTGTTCACGCAAAGAAAGAAGACGTAACTTTTATTCTCGCTGTAGTTTTATTGTTGCCACCGCCGCCATGTCGTGGAGAAGCTGTGTGTTTCATTGCGAAAGCGAAACTACTTTGTTTGGCCTTCCAAAAGAGGACGATATCCGCTTCGTCATGCCTGGAGCTGATCCATTATACCTGTACATACAATTGTCGATTTGTATATTTTTTATTCCTTATTCTACTTGTTCTATTTTTTATTTATTTTTATTTCTTATTGTCTGTGTTTTTTTGTTCTGTCACTGTCATTCTGTTACACTGTGGAAGCTTCGGTCACGAAAACAAATTCCTCGTATGTGTAAACATACCTGGCAATAAAGCTCATTCTGATTCTGAGAAGTGAATTTTGCATCCGATGACCCCTTTAAGCATACTCCTTTGTTACTGTTTCCATTAGTTAGAATGACATATAATAACAAATGCATGTAATAAGTCAATGCTGTACTGGTAATATAGTTTTATCATTTAAAGATCATTGAAATAACTTTTAAAAAATGCTTAAAGACCATTAGTATTAGTTAATGCATTAACCAACATGAATTAATAATGAACAATATATTTTTACAGCATTTATTAATCTTTTTTTTAATGTTTGTTAATGAAAATTGTCATGTTAGTTCACAGTACATTAGCTAATCTTAACAGATACAACTTTAAATTTTAATAATGTCTTACTAAGTTTTGCATTTAATTTTTTCATTTCTCTTTGGAGTGTTACAAGCTCTTGGTGCATAAAGAAGATCTGTGAAGTTGCAAAGACTAAAGTCTTAAATCCAAAGAGATATTCTTTATAAAAGTTAAGACTTGTCCACGCCCTCCTAAAACGCCTCGTTTCAACACACCCCCACATGTCTACGTCACTGTGTGGGAAGATTTGCATAACACCGCCCAAGTGTTCACGCAAAGAAAGAAGACGTAACTTTTATTCTCGCTGTAGTTTTATTGTTGCCACCGCCGCCATGTCGTGGAGAAGCTGTGTGTTTCATTGCGAAAGCGAAACTACTTTGTTTGGCCTTCCAAAAGAGGACGATATCCGCTTCGTCATGCCTGGAGCTGATCCATGCTGGTCGCTGAGGAAATACATCAACTTCGCGCTGTGGATCGCCAGATCGGCTTTCACCGTAGACGAAGCGGAGTCCAGCCCGGGGTCGTCACATGTGGTTGCCACA
>NW_015661491.1:23130-24687 GCF_001515625.1 Sinocyclocheilus rhinocerous | reverse complement strand
TACAATGCGTCTGTGCACAAAGGCTGTTTCTATAAAGTGGGGCAGTTCCAACTTTGCAAGGACAGTCTGGCGCTTCTGACTCACAACCTGTAAGTGCATTTTTTATATTTAAAGAATTTGCCACTGATGATTCAAATGCGAGTTTTAAGCAGTATAGAGTAGTGCTTGTTGTCGTTTCTCCGATCGCAAATGCAGACATGGTTTTATGTTTAGGCGGCGCGATACGCAACGCAACGCGTAAAGACACAGTATAAGTCATTATAATCAGTAATTATGTCCCCACTGGATGCAACAAATGCCTCGTTTGTAATGGGTTTTATTGGTTTTGTCTCGTCGTGCCGGGAGATGGCATCACAGTATGTTGGCATCACAGTATGTTAAGGGGCGTAACATTTCCGTCACATGCTTGAGGTATTCGGCCAATCACAACGCACTGGATAGCTGGCCAATCAGCGTACACCTCGCTTTTCAGAACGATGATCTTTGTAAAAATCGATGCGTTTCAGAAAGGCGGGGCATAGAGGAGCAACAATAATGTACATTATGTGGAAAATAATGTGTTTTTTGAACCTTAAACCGCATAAACACATTACATTACACCAAATACACAACATAATGTTCTTTTTAACAACGTCATTTGACCCCTTTAACTTACATAAATTAGTAAATGCTGTATAATTATTGTTCATGTTAACTAATATAGTTAATGTGAACAATTAAAACTTTGATCCTGGAGGGCCGGTGTCCTGCAGAGTTCAGCTCCAACCCTAATCAAACACACCTGTGCAAGTTAATCAGTGTCCTCAAGATCACTAGAAAGCTACAGCAGGTGTGTTTGATTAGGGTTGGAGCTGAACTCTGCAGGACACCGATCCTCCAGGACTGAAGTTGCCCATCTCTGCTCCAGAGTAACCCTTTCATTGCTCTAAAACAGGGTTGCCCAGTCTGATCATTGACCACTGACAGGTTAATGCCAAGTTCACACTGCACGATAATAGCCCGATTTTTCACTCGCCGACAGGTTTTGCGAAATCGCCGACAAATGCCCGACATCGGAGGCAAATCGGTGCTCGTTCACGCGAGTGACAATCACGCAGTGTGAATTATCAAAGACGCCATCTGAGGGAATCGCCGACACGTCGCCGACACCCGTGAAATATTTGGCATGCTAAATATCTGGAGCTGTCGGCGATTCACAATCACGCTGTGTGCAATGAGTTCTGATTGAAAACTATATCGGTGATGACCTACAACCAATGAGAGAACAAGATACAGGGCAGAGGGAAGTTCGGGGAGGAGTTATAGACCAGAATATCAGTATTTTAATAGATATATGAACAATTATATCATACAGAAACAAGCACAAACATTTGCTTGCCCAGCCACAACATCAGCATAACAGTTACTGCAAAATTATTTACCTCCAACTCTCTTTGCAGAAAACCCAATCCCTGTTCCCTGCATCTCCCTCCTGCATAATCAGTTTTTCTTTTTCTCCTTGTAGCTGGAAATCACCTCACAGACAATTTGCGGGCTATATATATATATATATATATT
>NW_015661491.1:18434-22608 GCF_001515625.1 Sinocyclocheilus rhinocerous | reverse complement strand
ATTACCATGAATGTGTCAGGGGGGAAATAGTAAGGAGATATTTGAATTATTTACTAATATTTTCTGAGTCGGTGTAGCAAGGATGAAGTTGTCGATCCTGACTCGCCATCTTCCTCAGACGCGCCTTTATGCCGAGTTCACACTGCACGATTTTAGCCCGATTTTTCACTCGCGGACAGGTTTTGCGAAATCGCCGACAAATGCCCGACATCGGAGGCAAATCGGTGCTCGTTCACGCGAGTGACAATCACGCAGTGTGAATTATCAAAGACGCCATCTGAGGGAATCGCCGACACGTCGCCGACACCCGTGAAATATTTGGCATGCTAAATATCTGGAGCTGTCGGCGATTCACAATCACGCTGTGTGCAATGAGTTCTGATTGAAAACTATATCGGTGATGACCTACAACCAATGAGAGAACAAGATACAGGGCAGAGGGAAGTTCGGGGAGGAGTTATAGACCAGAATATCAGTATTTTAATAGATATATGAACAATTATATCATACAGAAACAAGCACAAACATTTGCTTGCCCAGCCACAACATCAGCGTCTTTACAGGGGATCTGTATCTGGGGCTATCTAGTTGTCCTGGTCTCCGCTGTTTTTCAGGGCTGTGTAGGTCCTTTCTAGGTGCTGATCCACCATCTGGTCTGAATATGTACTGGATCCGGGTGACTGCAGTGACCGTCTGATCTGGATACAGACTGGATCTGGTGGCAGCGGTGACCTCGGAATAAGAGAGAAACAGACTAATATTAGCGTAGATGCCATTCTTCTAACGATGTAGCAAGTACATCGGGTTTTATGGGAAGTGTAACACTTATTATCTCTTCATCACGGCACCTGTTAGTTTGTGGGATATATTAGGCAGCAAGTGAACATTTTGTCCTCAGAGTTGATGTGTTAGAAGCAGGAAAAATGGCCAAGCGTAAGGATTTGAGCGAGTTTGACAAGGGCCACATTGTGATGGCTAGACGACTGGGTCTGCAGCTCTTGTGGGGTGTTCCCGGTCTGCAGAGGTCAGTATCTGTTAAAAGTGGTCCAAGGAAGGAACAGAGGTGAACCGGGGACAGGGTCATGGACAGCCAAGGTTCATTGATGCACGTGGGGAGCGAAGGCTGACCCGTGTGGTCCGATCCAACAGACGAGCTACTGCAGCTCAAATCACTCAAGAAGTTAATGCTGGTTCTGATGGAAAGGTTCAATTCAATTCAATTCAAGTTTATTTGTATAGCGCTTTTCACAATACAAATCGTTGCAAAGCAACTTTACAGCAAATTAAGTTTCTACAATATTTAGTGGTAGCTTATCAGTGGTGACTGTCAGTTAATGTACATATGGCAGAAATGTACGGAAAAATCAATTAAAGACGTAATCAAACAGACGATGAACACTATTAACAGCAATTATTATATGATGCAATCAAACTTATAGCAAAATGTGGTAGTTCTGTATGTTGTTTCAGGGTTGGCATCATCTGAGGTCCTCTGAGGGGTTGGCATCATCTCTTCTCAGGTGTTCTGGATCCAGACTGAAGCTTGTGTAAATCCTAGTTAGATGTCAATCCCGTGGCAGAAACAGAGAAACAAATAGAGACATAATTAGCGTAGCTGCTGTTCCAACCAAGCAAAATGTATTTGTTTAATAGTATTATTCATTTAAAGCAAGAAGTCTACTGAACCTTTCGTGTCCACGTCGATACGTGGGAAGCGGTCCTGACACGATGATCGTCGTCGCGGGCGATGTGCTGCACACCGTCTCGATCAGGCTTCTGAAGTCCCTCTTCAGTGTCTCCATCTGCCGCAGTTTGGTGTCGTTAACCCCGGCGTGAAGCACGACCGCTCCGGGGTTCTCGTCGCCCTTCAGGATCGCTGTTATCTGCGCAGAAACATCGAGAACACGAGCACCAGGGAAACAGTGAGTGTGCACTTTACCTTCAGCTAACGTAGCACGGACGTGCCGGACGATGGAGCTCTCGATCCCCTGTCGAGCCTAGGAATGGCTCTCGATCCCCTGTCGAGCCTAGGAATGGCTCTTGATCCCCAGTTCAGCCCAGGAAGGGCTCCTGGTTTCTGTTGTTTCTTGATTAAATATCCGTTTATTCGTCATCTTCGTCATCCTGCCTGATCTCTCAACACCCTGCCCATGACAGTTATATATAATTAAAGTTTTATTTGCTACTATCTTCTTTAAAAGAAGAGAATAGTGTGTTTTATAAGATCACTAAGCTTAAATAAGTGTTGAATACATGTTTAAATGTATGATAAATTATTTGCTTCAGTAACATGTTACTATGATGTCCTATATTTTATTATTTAAAATAGAGACGTCTCTTTTTAGCTTAAAATGTTTATGTATATGTGTGCTTGTTTATATGACTTATCAGGACACAAATTTGTATAATGACATGGATATTACTCTGATATAACGACGTAAATGTGTTTATGATGAAATGTCTTGAGTTCATAATTCAGATCACTTAAAACAATATTTAATTAAAAATGTAACCATATGCAGAATTTTTTGTGTGATGGTAGGTCAAGTCAAGTCACCTTTATTTATAGTAACAAGAGCTCGTTCAAATACTGAGGTGCTAAATCATTCAGGGCTTTAATAAGCATCATCAAAGTATAAGTTTGTCATTATAAGTAATAAGCAAGATTTTAAAATCTATACGATGTTTAATAGGTAGCCAGTGTGTACAGGTAGGTGTACAGTGTGTACAGTAAAAAATCATTATGTCTATGGAGTGTCCCCGCACACCAGATGTATAGTAATACTCCAAATGATTATTGCCCTGTTTGAAATTTGTCCCATGATCATAACAACTTTTTAAATGATAAATTATACTAAATAATATTTCTGAAAATATACAAAAAATGTAGAAAGTTTACTGTGATGGTAGGTTTAGGGTATGATACTTTATAATGTAAATATAAATATGATGTAGAAACTTTAATTTTCTGTGAAACTGCTTTGCAATAATTTGTTTTGTGAAAAGCTATACAAATAAACATGAATTGAATTTAATTGAATTGTCTATGTAAAGTCTCCATAAACATGACCGGACATGTCGGGGCCCCCAATAGTCCTTATCGTTTGGCCTGTTAAAATATATATATTTTTCCCGATCCTGGTAAAATGTACAACGTTTTTATATTTTTAGCAATGACTAAAACTAGTGTAAATGAGAAAATTACTTACAAAAAAATAATAATAATTGACATTATTTATAAGATGTAAAGTTTTCTGCAATGGGTTAGTGTAAAATGTATAATTATCTGTAGATAAAAAAAAATGGGGGGTGGGTACAACGGGGCTAAAGGGGCCTTTGATATTATTTTCATCTAAACCACTAGATTGCACAAAAACATGGCGTAGCACTTTCCAAAACATTCTGGCTGCGTCCGAAACCGCCTACTCAATGAGTAGGTACTTAATTTCATTAAGTACTTACTTAATGAGCGCTAAAAGAGTAGGTACTCTACAGCCAAATCTCGTTAAGTATGAATGCAATCCAGGCATCATCCACCATGTTGACATTATCATGTGATCTACGACGTTATAACAAGCGCAACAGATACGAGCGACAGGTTTAATTGATCTCTCTGTAAATATTTTGATGTTTATGAAATTTCCTCATTTTGTGGTCTTGTTGAAGAAACAGCTGCCCTTTTATTGTGATTGTAGTATAACCAATACATTTTGGGTTGATTTAAATTTTTATATTTTTAACCCTACTAATATGACCCACAGTTTAATCCTTAAATATATTATTATTTATTACTAAAACCCAAAATCGTTATCTCTTGAATATGTTGTTACTTTATTTTATGTGCAAAATTTTTCATCCATAAGCAAAACCGGCTTAAATCTCCTGTTTTCCTCTTTTTCTTGTTGAATTTCTCTCTTGTTTCATCCCTCCGGCTTATAAACAACAACAAATGCAATATTTTGATGCATTGATTATATGAATATTATGATTATTCAAAGATATTTAACCTTGTCATTGTGCCTTTTTTCTCTGTATATAATCTCATACTATGGTGTATGCAAACCCATTATATTTATGTTTTCTGCTGTTTGTCATTATGATTGTTCATTGTTAAAGATACAACCATCTTTCCCTGAGCTTGTATGCAATTATAAGTTCTGCAGTATTAATAAAA
>NW_015661491.1:15212-16646 GCF_001515625.1 Sinocyclocheilus rhinocerous | reverse complement strand
GTGCTGATCCACCATCTGGTCTGGATACGTACTGGATCCGGGTGACTGCAGTGGCCATCTGATCTGGATACAGACTGGATCTGGAGGCTACTGTGACCTCGGAATAAGAGAGAAACAGACTAATATTAGCATAGATGCCATTCTTCTAGCGATGTAGCAAGTACATCAGATGTTATGGAAAGTGTTCCCGGTTCCGGTTGACCTAATTAATGCAGCCTAAAAATCCTTTAACGGATTTGAATATTAGAAATGTGTTGGTGTGTTATGTGTAAGCCAGGTTAAAGAGATGGGTCTTTGATCTAGATGTAAACTGACAGAGTGTGTCTGCCTCCCGAACAGTGTTAGGTAGGTTATTCCAGAGTTTGGGCGCTAAATAGGAAAAGGATCTTCCGCCCGCAGTTGATTTTGATATTCTAGGTATTATCAAATTGCTAGAGATTTGAGAACGCAGCAGACATGGAGGACTATAATGTAACAAGAGCTCGTTCAAATACTGAGGTGCTAAATCATTCAGGGCTTTAATAAGCATCATCAAAGTATAAGTTTGTCATTATAAGTAATAAGCAAGATTTTAAAATCTATACGATGTTTAATAGGTAGCCAGTGTGTACAGGTAGGTGTACAGTGTGTACAGTAAAAAATCATTATGTCTATGGAGTGTCCCCGCACACCAGATGTATAGTAATACTCCAAATGATTATTGCCCTGTTTGAAATTTGTCCCATGATCATAACAACTTTTTAAATGATAAATTATACTAAATAATATTTCTGAAAATATACAAAAAATGTAGAAAGTTTACTGTGATGGTAGGTTTAGGGTATGATACTTTATAATGTAAATATAAATATGATGTAGAAACTTTAATTTTCTGTGAAACTGCTTTGCAATAATTTGTTTTGTGAAAAGCTATACAAATAAACATGAATTGAATTTAATTGAATTGTCTATGTAAAGTCTCCATAAACATGACCGGACATGTCGGGGCCCCCAATAGTCCTTATCGTTTGGCCTGTTAAAATATATATATTTTTCCCGATCCTGGTAAAATGTACAACGTTTTTATATTTTTAGCAATGACTAAAACTAGTGTAAATGAGAAAATTACTTACAAAAAAATAATAATAATTGACATTATTTATAAGATGTAAAGTTTTCTGCAATGGGTTAGTGTAAAATGTATAATTATCTGTAGATAAAAAAAAATGGGGGGTGGGTACAACGGGGCTAAAGGGGCCTTTGATATTATTTTCATCTAAACCACTAGATTGCACAAAAACATGGCGTAGCACTTTCCAAAACATTCTGGCTGCGTCCGAAACCGCCTACTCAATGAGTAGGTACTTAATTTCATTAAGTACTTACTTAATGTGCGTCTAAAGTGTAGGTACTCTACAGCCAAATCTCGTTAAGTATGAATGCAATCCAGGCATC
>NW_015661491.1:14889-15143 GCF_001515625.1 Sinocyclocheilus rhinocerous | reverse complement strand
GGAGAGGCCTCTGGAGCGGACTCGTGCACAGGAGAGGCCTCAGGAGCAGACTCGTGGACAGGAGAGGCCTCAGGAGCAGACTCGTGGACAGGAGAGGCCTCAGGAGCAGACTCGTGGACAGGAGAGGCCTCAGGAGCGGACCGTGGAAAGGAGAGGCCTCAGGAGCGGACCGTGGACAGGAGAGGCCTCAGGAGTGGACTCGTGGACAGGAGAGGCCTCAGGAGCAGACTCGTGGACAGGAGAGGCCTCAGGAG
>NW_015661491.1:8011-14840 GCF_001515625.1 Sinocyclocheilus rhinocerous | reverse complement strand
AAGGGCAGCAGAGTGTGGCATGACCTCTAAGATGGCGGGGCTTGAGAGCGCTGACGTCACCGGGATGCCTGCAGCTCGCACCGACATCAGAGGTGGGTCCATCACACTAGCAATCAAATCTTTCAGTCTTGGCCCAAGCTCCGCGTCCGACTCGGTTAGGTTAGGGTTAGGGTCAGGCGTGGCGGCCATCTTGGCCGGGGACTCAGGCGTGGCAGCCATCTTGGCCGGGCACTCAGGCGTGGCATGATCAGTCTCTGAAATCGCAGCCATGTCATGACGAGACTCTGGAAGATCAGCTGAGACGTGATGAGACTCTAGAAGGGCGGCCATTTTGTGAAGAGACTCCTGTGTGGCGGCCATCTTGCAACGAAGCTCTTCAATGGCGGCCATATTGTGAAGAATTTCCTGAGTGACCGGCATGATGTGAACAGGCTCTGGCTTGGCAGATGTGACGTGAGCAGGCCCTGGGGTAGCACACATGACGTTAGCAGGCTCTGGTTTGGCAGACATGACGTGATCAGGCTTTGACTTGGTAGATATGACATGAGTAAACTTTGACTTAACTGGCATGATGCGAGCAGGTCTTGGAGTAGCAGACATGACGTGAGCAGGCTGTGGCTTGGCAGACATGCTGTGAGCAGGCTTTGGCATAGCAGGCATGAAGCAGATCCACTCAACTGCAGAGCAAAGTCTATATACTCCGCAAGGGACCAGTGAACCTTTCCCCCAGGAAGCTGGGAGCAAATGGGCTCATTCAGACCCACCCGAAAAATTTCTTTTAACGCCACATCATTAAAATCCACTTGGTTGCAGAGTCCACAAAAGTCCTGAACAAAATCCTCAATAGGCCTGCCACCTTGACGAAGGCAGAGGAGACGTGAAACTGCTGGGTTCATTGTAGTGGTCGTGTATTCTGTAATGATTCAGTCCACTGAAGGACATAGTCGTGAGATGCACGAAACATCTGTAGATGCGCCCATAACAACAAAAGACAATACTTTATTGAACCTTTTCTGATAAGTGTGCGCTGCAAACGCGAGCATTTTTGACGATCGTTTCTGTCCAGTCTGCTCGTTTTATCGCGTTTAACCACAGCTGTCATCGTTTTTTGTCTGGCAGTGGCAGCAGATATGCGATCAAATTTCTAATTTGAGGCTGTATTACATCGATTCTGGCACCCAACATCACAACAAGATGATATTTTAAGTTTCTTGTGTAGCCGAATCTGTGCTGGTTTGAATGGACCGCCTCCAGTTTCCCCTTTGTTTTGCTGCCTCCAGCTAGCGCTGTGACGTCGCTGACCCTAGTTACCTGTGGTTGGCCTGGCCGTGCGTCACTCAGAACACAACAGGCCAATCAGAAGAGAGGCTCATGAATATTAATTAGACAGGCCAAAATTGACCTGTTCTCTGCAGAGCTCCAAAAAAAGCAGCTGTAAAAATATACTGAGATGGTTTTTGGTACTTATACCGCAAATACATATTCTTAAGGACATCAAAACCTAAAATAAAACTCCAGAAAGGTGTACAATATGGGACCTTTAAGTTGGGCATTTAGCCCCGTTGTAACCTACTGGTGGATTTCACAAGACACAACCAGTTTCTTATTACAGTAAACTACTATTTCTACTATCTTGCTGTTTGCTGCTCATTTAGAAGATTGCCTTTAGTTGTCATCTAACAATATTATACAATGCTGAATGAAAACAAATCGCTAGGTGTTTCTCTCGTATTATTTCCAAGTAGACGCTTCTCACTCCAGTCCAGCGGGTGGCGCTAAAACACGCGTTTGTTTTCCAAACACCATTAAACCTCAGAGGAAGAAGTTCAGTTTCACCGCGCTCTGTTGTTTTGTCCTGATGCTGGCTTCATACAAACGATTAAAATTGTACTTTCTGGGGCAGGAGAGGGCAGAGGGGAAGGGAAAAACCAAAACTAAACGGCTGGAGCTCAAACTAGGAACTAGATGGAACTGGGCTAGATCAAAATAAAAACCCTAATATCAAAAGTAAAATAAAAGCAAAGGAAACTAGGCAAGACTAGGCTAGAAGAAACCAGGAAACAGGATAACAGTCAACAGTGACAAGAGCCAGGTTAACTCAGCAGAGCAGAGATTTCGATCTGGCACAGGACAGAAAACAAGAGGGCCAAACCAGAACCGAGGAGAATAAAACACGAGGAACCAGAACCAGAACCGAGGAGAATAAAACACGACGAACCAGAACCGAGGATAATAAAACACAAGGAACCAGAACCCGAACCAGAACCGAGGAGAATAAAATACGAAGAACCAGAACCCTGCAGAATAAAACACGAGGAACCAGAACCCAAACCAGAACCGAGGAGAATAAAACACGAGGAACCAGAACCAGGACCGAGGAGAATAAAACACGAGGAACCAGAACCGAGGATAATAAAACACAAGGAACCAGAACCGAGGAAAATAAAACACGAAGAACCAGAACCCTGCAGAATAAAACACGAGGAACCAGAACCGAGGAGAATAAAACACACGGAATCAGAACCCTGCAGAATAAAACACGAGGAACCAGAACCCTGCAGAATAAAACACGAGGAACCAGAACCCTGCAGAATAAAACACGAGGAACCAGAACCTCTGAAGCATCTGAGATCTGAGGGTACTTTTTTTTTTTTGTTTGTTTTTTTAAAGTTATACAGACAACAATGATCCAGTTCACACAGATCCATGAATCTTCACTTTGTGAAGAAACAATACATGCTCATAGACTGAACAAGTAATACACATGCATGTGATGTTGCCGCTTTCACAAAATTCTGTTTTTGTAGTTTACAAACTCTGTATCCTTTTCTTTCTTTTTTTTCTTTTTCATTATTATGGGGTTCCGTTTTTTCCGTTTTAATGTTTCTGGACATCTCTTTAATGGTCAAATTAAATTGTATTAATCAAAAAGCACGTCTAATTAATTAAAATAATGAAACAAACAATTTAACATCAATTGATTAAAAGTTTAACAAAAATTACATGTTTAGGGCCCAATGAAATTTTATTTTTTCCAACCTTATGTTTTATTGTTACCAAATTCAGTTTTAGCATGTGTAATTATTTGAAAGTATAAAAACAAGTTTAATTTATTCTTACAATAGTCTTATGATTTTTTTCCTCAGAAATTCTGTGTTGTGTATTTACATTTTTAAGGCATAAAACATTCATTTAATTGATATTTTAATTAATGAAAATTAAACAAATCTTATTTTTTTGGAAAATAAAGGGGATTTAATATTACAATTAAAACATTGAGGAAATATTGTATGATTAGCCTATTCCTTAAAAATAAGGTTTTAATAATTTTAGTAGTAGTAGTAGTTAGTGCTGTGTTCAAAATATCAATACGACGATGTATCGTCACAGATATTTGACGATACGAATATCGATACAGCTGGTCCTGTATCGATATTGTGGCACATGCGCACCACGCTTAATTTGAATACAAGAACACCGTTTAAAATTGAGTAGAAAAGTGCGAGGTTTCTAAAAAATAATTAATAGAGCATAATATATAGGCTACAACGAGGTTTAATCTAGCCGCAGAGGAACACAACCGGGGTTGCCTGATATAAAGAGACTAAATCCCCGAAACAGAGCTTTCCACTTGCGCAATACGGAAATATCTGTTAAGTGTGCTACTTATCTATGTCAACCTGGCAACCCTGTGCACGCGCGCTCTCTCCATATAAACACGCTTGCTTTCTGAAAACACCGGTTAGCTTGCAGTTTAGCGATCTCCACTTGAATATTCTATTTTCAGAAAATTGTAATTCATCAAGTGTTTATTTACATGAGAGAGAGAGAGAGAGAGAGAGGCTGTGTGTGTATGAATTGCCACCGTTTTGCCGCGTTTCTCTATTAACAGTGAAGCTGTGACTTTAATTCCTTTAGAAACTATGGGCCTCATTCATGAAACTTGCGTAAATATATGAGTAAATTATGAGTAATTTGCACGTAAAACAGACCTTCCCGAAAACTCTCCTCCGGATTCACAAACGCTTCGTAAACGTCCGATTTGTTAGTTAAACATGTGTATGTTAATGAATTGCAATAATTTCATAAATAGGGCGCTCGTGCACGCTCATTCACAATTAGCATAATCCCCGCCTATGAATTGCAGCGTGTCCAGGAACGCGGTGGAATATTCTGGTCTACTTTCTCAGGTTTGGCTCCAGTACCTATTGCATAAATGCAAAAAAGACTAACAGGCCATATGCCTAACAATAAATATTAAATAACGTGTCCACCAAAGAGTTTTCAGCCAGGTGAAAAATGTCAGACGCTCTTCTGAAAACGACCAGCTGGTGGCGCTTGAGAACGCTTTGTTGGCACAGCGTTTTTTCCAGCTGATACGCTTTAGTTGCTATGATTTGGAATATCCACGGCAGCAACGTATTAGCCTACTAGTATCTCATTTTTAAGAACTGTACTAAATATAAAAAACCAGTAGGCTAGCCAGTAATATTGACTTCTCCATTGTTGTAGGCAGACATTGTACAAGTAGAATGGTTGGTCACTATTTGTCCCACCCGTCCTCTATTTGCGGCTGGGTAAATAGTGACAGTGACGAGCGCTGCGTTTTACAGTTATCAACTCAGCTGCAAAATAAATAAATGAATAAATAAAGGAAAAATTCAAAAAGAGGGCAAGGGCAAATTAACTTGTAATTATTATGGTAGTGCATCAAAATTCAGTGCCATCAGTTTGCCAAAAACAGGACACAGAACTTTTTACGCAACATTTGCACGTGGTAGGGAGCAGGTGTACATTTCTTTCGTACCAACTAACATTTTGAAAATACGAACATTTTCATGAATTCGAAAGTTTACTTCAGAACGGCTTTACGAACGATTTACACAAAAATTCATTCTGCTCGTGTTTCATGAATGAGGCCCAATGATGTTACCAGCTCCTTGTTGAGAAAGATAATGTAGCTCTTGAACGATTAAGCTATTTAGTTTATAAAAAAAATGCAGGGCAGGGCTAAAAAGTTTGTTTCTGAATGTCTGAGTGTGTGCGCAGTGTGATCTGTATGAGTGACTGAGCGTGTGTGTGCGTTAGATACCGAAGACAGTGCATTAGTTTAGAACTCTTCTTTTTATTTTATTTTTAAAATGTAGAGTGCGTTCATTTGTGCAATGATAACCTACCATCAATGTTAAGATGTATGCATGTATGTATGATGTAAATAAATATATTGTTACGGTTTGCACTTTCCCAGGAGAAACAGACAGAAGATGAGAATCTGGTTTGCAAGCACCCAACGGGCTGTGGTTTATTTCCTGAACGTTTACAATCTAAAACGCGGGTATCAGGAGGTGTCTTAACTTTCCAAAAACAACAAAACGCAGAAAGAGCTTGACTAACTTTTCTTCCGCCCCGCTCGCGGCCAACTCACTTCTTTATCTACCCCCCGCGCCTGCCCCTCCCTCCTCACTCTTTCCCTCCCGGACACCTCCCCGCAACAGCAGATGAATCAAGTAAACACATTTATAACAGAGAATAAACAGTGTAATCGCCACAATATTAATATGAGTACATTACAATATAAATTTATTAGTACAAGTACATTATTATTTATGGGCTTAAAAACAAAATGCAAACAATCAGAATGTTGTACCTGGTGGGGAGTGCCCAATGTAAACATGAAACATATGCCATTACCTATACTGTACTGTGGTACAGTTATGGAGGCCCTTCATAATGCAGAGGGGTCAACTGCTTATAGTTAGCACTGGCCCTAAAGTACGCCGTGTTTCATAAACAGCTGTTTTACTCAATTCTAACGTATTGTATCGTGGCCTTTGTATCGTGGTACGTATCGTATTGTGACTTTGCTGGTGATACACAGCCCTAGTAGTAGTAGCCTATTGCGTACATTCTACTGAACAATAGTAATATATTTCTGCCACAATGTCTTCAAGTGAAACCAAACTTTTATTTTGACGGGATGCTGTGAATACCTTTACATTTCTGTGTGTATATGATATGAGGATAGTTTTACTCAAATGAAACGGTCAAATGCTCATGAAGTGACTCTCAGAGCAGTTCTGGAGATGTTGTTCATGTATTTATGTCCTCATTTAGTGAGACAGCAGACGTTAATATCACCGCAAGCTTCACGCGCGCTTCTGTATAAGTAGTAAACAAACCCGCGCATCTGCGCCATACATTAACACAGAGACACGCAGTGTGTGTGTGTGTGTGTGCGCGCATCGGGGCGGAACGTGATACAGAGAGCGTGACCATGTAGAGACAGAAATAGCATGCCGTCGTGTAAATAAGATAAATAACATAAGGCTATTTAGTAGCAAAGGTAACTTTAAATGACTTCTGTTGTGATCTGGAGCTATAGAGAAAATACAATTTAATTAAAATTAACTTGACCTTCAAGGGGGTGTGGGGGGGGCATAATATAATGGTAGGGGAAACACTGCCATTGAGTGATTTATAAACGAGTAAAATTACTTTAAAATCAATCCTAAATGTAACTGGAAGCCAGTGTAAGGACCTGAGGACTGGTGTGACATGCTCAGATCTGTCTCCAGAATCACACCAAGATTCTTGACTTGATTTTTAGTTGTTAGACCACCAGAGTCAAGGTATGTATTCACCTTGAGAACTTCATCTTTGTTTCCAAATGCAATGACTTCAGTTTTTTCCTTGTTTAACTGAAGGAAGTTCTGGCACATCCAACTGTTAATTTCATCAATGCATTGGCAGAGGGAGTCAATGGGGCTGTAGTCATTTGGCGATAAGGCTAGGTAAATCTGGGTATCATCAGCATAGCTGTGATAGGCAA
>NW_015661491.1:6306-7660 GCF_001515625.1 Sinocyclocheilus rhinocerous | reverse complement strand
ATATTTTGCCAGAATCAGAATTAAAGCGTAATTAATTTATTATCTTAATGAGCACTGTCTCTGTGCTGTGATGTGGTCGGAAACCAGATTGAAAATTGTCCAGATATCCATTTGAGTTTAAGTAGTTGTTCAGCTGATTAAAAACTACCTTTTCAATAATCTTACCTATGAAAGAAGATTTGATATTGGTCTATAGTTACTCAATATGGTGCTATTAAGATCACTCTTTTTCAGAAGGGGTTTAACAGCAGTTTTCAGGGATTGTGGAAAAGTCCCAGAAAGAAGTGAGGCATTCACCACTTCTAAGAGATCTGCTTCTAAACAGTTAAGCACACTTTTGAAAAAAGATGTGGGAAGTGTGTCAAGATAGCAGGTCGACGATTTAAGGTGCTGTACGATTTCTTCCAAAATTTTGCTTCAAAAACAGACATAGTAGCTTCTTTTTGAAAATGCAGTCAAATCTGTCTGACCCCTGCATAACTTGAGGATGTGCTAATTGCCTTCCTGATATTATTATTAATTCTCAGAAAAGAAGGAAGCAAACTCATTGCATTTGCTTTCGGAGAGCATTTCACTGGCAAACTGACTTGAGGGGTTTGTTAGTCTCACAACAGTAGCAAAAAGAGTGCGAGTGTTGTTTAAAAGTTACTGTTTATAAGGTATGAGAAGAAGGTCTGTCTAGCTTTGCCTAGTTCCACATTGATTGAATTTAAATATACAATTTTGGTTGAACTTACTCAATGTTTTTTAGTTGTATTGGTTCAATTATATACAAGTCTGTGTTTTTGAGAAAGAGACTCAAATTTATGTTGTACATCTAAAAGATTTTTTGCAGCTAGCACAGAACAAGCAAGCCGTTACCGTTCACTGCACTGACATTAGCATAGCTAAAAACAACAAATATTACAGTTGTAAGGTCTCTGTCTTGTGAAACAGACCCCCATAAGCTGTGGATTCACCACGTGAATCATGAAACAGAAATATTACAGAAGGACCTAAAGATCTCCCCCCTATCAGCCATCATGAGGTCGAAACTAATCCAATCAGGAGACAACAAATCTTTCTTTGTATCAAGGACTAAAAAAGTTCTTTCACAACCTATAGATACCTCATGATGTCTGTGACCACCAATGAATGGAACTATTATATCCAACAGGAAAAGGACGAGTAATTTAATCACACCCTCAGGCTTGCAAAACAACAGACCTAAGGAACAGTGATAACGTGATTCAATCTATACAGCGTGACGCCACATGACCCATTGAACATCTGCTTCCTGCCCTTCTGAAATCCAACTGACCCGCGTTTTCTCGTTGCAACAGAGGAACACACGCGAACCTTGCATGATGATTCT
>NW_015661491.1:0-2999 GCF_001515625.1 Sinocyclocheilus rhinocerous | reverse complement strand
TAAAGCCCACCTGGTCAAGCGTGAGGATGGTTTAGGGTGATTAAATACCCACGTCAGTGCAGAATGGTCTGTGAGTACTTCAAAGTTCCTTCCCTCCAAGTACTGCCTCCACTTTTCCACGGCCCACACTACTGCAAGACATTCCTTCTCTGCGGTAGAGTATGACTTCTCTGCTCCATGCAGAAGTCGCGAAGCGTAGGCAATGACATGTTCCGCCCCATCAAAATCCTGTGTCAATACAGCTCCTAATCCTATATCGCTGGCATCTGTTTGTACTCTGAAATCCTTGGTGAAATCAGGAGGCATTAAAACTGGTGCTCATTGTAGGGTGTACTTGAGATCATCAAACGCATTTTGACATTCAACTGTCCAATTCCAAGTTGCATTCTTAGCCTTTAGTGCATATAAAGGGGCTGCTCGCTCGGAGAAGTGGAAGATGAAACGGTGATACCAACTTGCAAGACCTAAAAACCTTTGTACCTCTTTGAGATTCTTGGGTACGGGGAACTCTTGAACAGCCTTGACTTTAGAAGCTTCGGTACGGACCCCTTCTTCAGAAACAACATGTCCTAGATATGTGATGGTTTTTTGCAGCATAGAACATTTCTTGAGGTTGAGTGTCAATCCTGAGACTTCCAGGTTTGCAAAGAGTTGCTTGAGATGTTGAAAGTGGTCTTGGACAGTTTTAGAATAGATCACTATGTCATCAAGGTATACAAAGCAGAACTTCCCTACGTAGTCTCTCAGAATGTTGTTCATAAGCCTTTGAAAGGTTGCAGCGGCGTTTTTGAGGCCAAAGGGAAGACGAACAAATTCATACTGGGCATTTTTGGTGACAAAGGCGGTCTTTTGAATACTGCTCTCATCCATTCCTACCTGCCAGTAACCAGACTTAAGGTCTAATGTGCTGAATATGGTCGCTCCATACAAGGACTCTAGGATATCTTGAATCTGTGGCATTGGAAATCCATCCAGAGGAGTCTTGGAGTTCAGTGCTCGATAATCAACACAAAAGCGGGTACTGCCATCTTTCTTGGGTACTAAAACGACTGGTGCTGCCCAAGGGGAAACAGAAGGTCTTATGATGTTTTTGTCCAGCATGCTTGCTATCTCCTCATCAATGAACTTCTGTCTGTTGACAGAAACAGGATATGCTTTTCTACGCACAGGAAACTCATCGATAGTATTGATTCGATGGTGAATTAAGTTGGTTTGTCCCAAAGTGTCAGTGCATACAGTTGGCCAGTCATGCATCAGTCCTTCTAACTGACGTTTCTGTGCTTTAGAAGCATCAGCTTGATCCACTAACTCCTTTATGGTGGTTAGAGTAGTAGAAGCCGTTGGCACTAAAGGTAGTGCAAGGTGCAAACTGACTGTTGGTGAAGGTGAAGAAGTTGTGAAGTAGTGGACTACATCACATTCTTCAGGCAATGAATATGTGGAATTTCTAAAATCAACGATGATTCCTGATGTCCTCAGAAACTCAAGTCCTAATACAACTGAAAAGGCCAAGTCGCAGTCCCTCATCACATAGGCTCTTAGAGGATAGTTGTGGCCATGAATAGTACCCCGCCAAACTATCTTCCCCAAGGCTGACTGTACATACCCGTTAGCAAGGGAAAATGACTGTCCTCTGCTTGACTGCAAAGCTTCATGATTTGACTTCAACTGTTGCCAGCACGACTCCTGCACTAATGAATAAGTGCTCCCAGTATCCAGGATTGCTTGATATTGACGGCCTTTGATGGTTATGGGCAACGTTAATGTCGTTAAGGGCTCTCCGCTGTTCTCTGAACAAACAGCTATGTGTGGATTGGGCTGTCGTCCCTTTGTGAATTTTCCAGTTTCAGTAGGCTTTGAGTTTTGATCCTGGTGCCTCTGCCTCCAGAAGGCTCTCTCTTCGCTGATATCTCTTTCTATAAGGGTTCCTACCCGTACCACATCATCTACAGTAGTTACAGTACCTCTTAAAATACTGGCAATTCTTGGATTGCAGTTTCGGAGAGTTGCTTGGAGGATCTCACGTTCCTTCATGGAAGGCTTCAACCTCAAACATAAGGCTCGGTACTGATATGTAAACATCCTGATGCTTTCGTCAACTCTTTGTTTCCTTTCTCCGATCCTTCTTTCCACTTCAACCAAAGGGAAAAAGGATTGAAGAAAAGCAGACTTAAATTGTGACCATGTTCTTACCTTCTTTTCTGCTACCCACCAGTCTTTAGCTGTATGTATTAACACAGAAGGAAGCATGGATAAGATTTCAGAGTCATTTAAATGCTGTATAGCCAGATATTCATCACATCGCTCCAGGTACGTAATGGGATCTTCTCCATCTAAACTTCCAAATTTTGGAAACTCTAGTTTGATGGGGGTCTTATAATGTACAGGTCGAAAGGAACTATGGTCTGGTATGGTGTGGCTGAAATGTGGAGTAGAAGTAGCTCCCCCAGAAGACTGAATCAGTGACCTCAGCTGGCCATCTCTCCGTTTCAGGCAATCCATAATTGCTCGTCCCAACTCTTGAACCTTAGTTTCCAAAGTGTCTTTAACTTGGTTGCATTCATCCTTCAACTTGGTGGACAATGAGTGCTCAAGCTGCTGTATCTCTGTGTGATGATCTTGGTGCTGTTTTACCATGTGCTGCAGCTGATATTCGATGGCAGTCATCCTATTACTTTGCTCCTGCAACTGGCGTTGAATGTCCTTAAAACAAACATCATATGAATTTTCTAACCCCTCGACTCTACATTCTACTTTATGCATTCTTGAAGCCATAATCATTGTTAATAAGCTTTCATCTTCCTCGTTTGGAGGAGGAGGAGGTAACAGAGAGTCATCGAAATCACCCTCTTTTTCCACATTTTCAGGTTCATTTTCCAGATACAAGCTACTGAGAGAATGAATAAGGTCTCGGATTGGCTCATGATGAGTAGCGAAAGGTTCTGAAGAGTAGACTGGGATTAAAGGATCCTCACCCTCTGTCTCTTTCTGGAAGGTGG
>NW_015661490.1:50615-56336 GCF_001515625.1 Sinocyclocheilus rhinocerous | reverse complement strand
ATTACTGGTGTTTAACCCTGTAAATACTCACATGAAATTATTGTCAAAAAACTATTTTTTTTTAATGGAACAGTTTATATAACCTAACCCAAAAATACTTAAAAAGTCACAATATACAAAAAAAAAATACTTAAATTTTTTTTATTATATTTCAGTTTTTTTATTAATAATTATTAATGTCATTTAACCCTGTAAAGCTTGATGATATAAAATAAAAGTTTGAAATAACTAAGTTTATTGAACATTTATATGAAATATTTTAAAAAATAAAAAAGACCCCAGTATTTGATGCATCAGGCTTTAGTCTGATACACTGAAAAAACTGATACTAAATTTTTTTTTTAAGGTAAGTGGTTGCAATCACTTTATTTTAGCTACATTTAAATAAGCAAATTTAGTTGACTAACTTTTAACATTTTTTTTTTTTAAATGTAGCTAAAATAAATTGTTTGCAAACACTTACCTTAAAAAAAATGTAGTATCATTTTTTTCAGTGTAGTCTGATATCGTGAGATCATGGAGGAAAAAGAGCTCAGTTTTATTCAGAGGCCCAAACTCAGCAAACATATGCAATTTGATGCAGATGCTAATATTTATAAGGCTAAAAATTGAGATGAAATTCTGATAGCTTGTAATGTAAGTCGGTGAGATCTTTATAACAGTGTAGCGGATACTTACAAAAAATGATCTAAATATCAGTCATCAATCTATATCTCCAATAACAGGTCTCAGTAAGATGAGATTGAAATGATCCAAACATATAATGCAATGCAATCCAGTGCTGATTGAGTCTAAAGTCTATCAGTCAGAGACAGAAGGCATGCAGTAGATTGTGTGGTTGATCATTTAGAGACTAAACTTCACCTGGTGATCTGTTAAGTAACCTCTAACTCTCAGAGCTCCTCAGCAGCAGCTCGTTTTCTCGTAAGAGACTGAAGATGTCATGACTCACTGAAGTGAGCTCCTGCGAGCTTATGTAAGCAGAGAAATGACCATCAGCACATACTGTACAAATCCCTCCTGAGCGGACGCGTAATGCCATACACTCATATAAACTCACATACACTCCTTCAGTTATGAACACACACACCGATGTTCCTCTGAGCTGCAGGATTTCACACCACAGACTGGATTATTATAATATTTGTTCAGTACTGTGTTTAGATTCTCATTTATGCATTTCAACTATTCTGTAAAAATGGTTTTTAGATGATTAGTGTGTTTTACAAGAAAATACGATTTTAGTTTTTCGCATTTAATTCAATGAATTTCTTTGTAATTATTGGTGATATTTACTAGCATTTTCTAAGTGAAAACTGCTGCAAAGTGAACCCTATGTACTTAAGTCATTATTCAATTCAAATTAAATGATTTATGTTTCTGTACATGAATCACAAGTGCTGATTATTCCCAAGAAAAACACGTTTTGTCTTCATAATCTTAAGTTATTAGAAATGCAAGTTATTATTTGTTATGGTTTTCTTATTATAATTATATAATTATTTTTCATTTCAAAAACAAAGTTTAAAGCAAATTTCCATTTCCACTGACGGTTAGTGTTATTTTAGTATTTTTATTATTTTATTTTGGTAATTATTAGATACTATTATAATTTTTATTAATATTTTAATTAGTTTTTATTTTATGTTGTCATTTTAATTTTAGTTAAAAAAAATTGTGTGCATTTGTCATTTTTATTAGTTTTTATTTTTTAATATGTCTGTATATTTTTTATTCATATTTATTTCAGTTTTAGTTATTTTAGTACATCAAGTTAAACTAAATGAAAATGAGAAATGTCGCCTTGGAAACTAGCTGAAATAAAATAATAGGGATGCACGATATATCGGCCACCATATCGGTATCGGCCGATAAATGCTAATTTTTTCTGTTATCGGTATCGGCAGCCTTTTGTGCAATTGTACGTTGTAATATTGTGTTTATTTGATGTATATCTGATTTATCTCATATAGATAATATGTATATATGTATCAATAACTGCGTTTGTAATCAGGCTCTCAAAAAGTATATAAAAATTTGGATATAGATTTATCGGGCAACATATCGGTTATCGGCTTTCAAAAATAAAGAATTATCGGTTATCGGTATCGGCCAGAATTTTCATATCGGTGCATCCCTATAAAATAAGTAAATTTTTTAATATTTTATTTTATTCTATCATTTATTTTATTTCACTTTATTTTTATTTTACTTTATTTTATCAGTTACATTTTTTTTTCAAGTAACAAGTATAACGTTTATGGTTTTTATACTTTTACTATAATAATCCTGTCGATGATATGAATCCATTCTGGTATTTAAATTTTTTTTTCAATAATTTTTTTTTTTTTTTATTTTTATTTATTTTTATTTTTTATTGACAGTCATGTTTACTGAAATCCATTAGTTTAAAGCAGGTTGCAGATGGCATTATCCATTATAATACTGATAATAAAATAAACTGATAAATAAATAGATTGTATTTTACTTGTCTAAATATGAAGAAAGACTCAGATACGTGGAGTTGACAGCAGTTCACACAGACACGTTCCTCTGGATTGGAGGGCTTGATTGGCGTCTGTCTGGTTGCTGTGTTAGTCAAGGCCGCTGACTCATACATGTACATGCAGCTCTGCTGAGTCAGACACTCACAGCTCTTACAGCAGCTGCTGCACAACGACCAAATCTAGCTTTAGTTTTACCTTTCATAACATGCATAGCTCCGCCCCTCACGTCTGATTGGATGAGTCACGTTTGAAGGTGAAATCCAGTAACGAACACACATTCTATTCATTATTTTTAGTCACAAATTCAAACCACAAATCCTTAGATCACCTTCAACATTCAAAACATTCAAAAACGCTTAATAATGTACAAAGACAGTCATATTAAAAGATCAAATTCAGTACACACCTCATTGAATATGCATACTATAAACAGACAAGCAGATGAGCCCAGAATATGATCGTACAAAAACAAACAAACGAATTTGCTACAAATTTGCCAAAATGTAAAATTTTACTTTACAATTTACAAATCGCAAAGAAAGTGTGTCGACTATCTTGCCTGGCAACTGTAAACAGCCTACAGCTAATGAATTACATTATGAAACCATTGTCAGTAAATGAATTATCATAAATAAAGGCCAATTTAGTCCCAAGGAGTATTGAAATAGTACACTTACAAGTATACTACTAGTACACTGATATTTGTATACTTGCTACATAAAGTATACTTAAATATATACTTGAACTTTACTTAAGTATACTTAATAAAATAAACTTGAAATATACTACTTTTTGGTAAGGGTAAGCAAAATACCAGAGTAAAATCACTGTACCACAAAGCAATCTCAAAGCGCATTAAACTCACCCAGCATCACTTGCATTCCCACATATTAAGGCGTCCTTGGCTCCTTCCACTTTGAAGAAATTATCTGCAAGAATGAAAAAAATATATATTATTTTTATATATTTTTAAAAATCGAATTTTTTGTTATTTTTTAATATTTCTATTTATCTTCATTTATTTCAGTGCTGTTTTAGTTTTAGTCATTTTTGTTTTATTTCAATTCTTAATGATCTCAATGTTTGGGTTGTTGAAAACTTCAAAACAAGAGCATCATAATTCCATAATTCTAATAATATGGAATTAATCATTCTAAATGATTAATTCTGAGAGAGTCAACAGTCGACATGCCTCAAAGGGTTCAAATGATCTTAAAAATAAGAAAATGCTGTAGCTTTTCCAGTGCTTTATTGCAAAATATTAAATTAATTACTGCTGTTGTTTACTGTGTTTTCATCCCAGATCAATTAGAGTGTTTTTTGCTAGGTTTTTGCTTGTATTTAAATAGAATCTCAATTAAGGTGCCAGCATTCACAGATAGATATTTACATAACATTTACCATTCAAATGTAATGCAAATTTCATGTTTAGCACTGCAGATCTGAAAAACCATGCTTATGTTTCAGAAAAATCCAGCTCTGCTTTAGAATCCCAGCTCACAGGGAACCTTCTCACAACTTTTACCAACGGTTTATATGGAAGTTATATAAATGTTAGGACAAAACATTATGGAATGTTCTTATAACCTTATAAATATTTGATATACGTTCTCATAATGTTGAAAAACATGTTCTGAGATCAACATTCTTGGAACATAAATATGATGTTATTTGTACTTGAAACTTCTAAGAAACTTTTTTGTAACGTTTAAATAGCATTCTAATCACAACAAGAAAACTGGTCATTTTAATGTTCTTAGAATGTCAAAAAATAAACGTTTAAATAACAATATATTTTGGGGAAAAATAAAATTAGTAGAAAGTTTATTAAACATTTTTGTAACCTTTAAATAACGTTGTAATCACTACAAGAAAACTGGATATAGTGTTTTTAAAATATCAAAAATAAACATTCAAATAACATTATTTTTTGGCGAAAAATAAAATCAGTGGAACATTTAAGAAACGTTTTTGTAACCTCTAATCATGACAAGAAAACTGGACATTTGAATGTTCTTAGAATATTAAAAATAAACATTTATATAACATTATATCACGACAAGAAAACTAGACATTTTAACTTTTCTCAGAATTAACATTCAAATAACATTATATTTTGGGTAAATTAAAATTAGAACGTTTAAGAAACGTTTTAGTAACCTTTAAATAACGTTATAATCACAACAAGAAAACTGGACGTTTTAATCTTTCTCAGAATATTACAAATAAACCTTCAAATAACATTATATTTTTGGGAAAAATAAAATTAGTAGAACGTTTAGGAAACATTTTAGTCACCTTTAAATATCATTTTTAATCATGACAAGAAAACTTGACATTGTAACATTCTTAGAATATTAAAAAATAATATTACATTTCAGGAAAAAGGTCAGTAGAATGTTAAAAGAAGCATTGTTGTAACCTTTCAATGACATTCTAATCACAAGTAAACTGGATATTTTAATGTTCTTAGAATATTAAAAATAAATGTTCAAATAATGTTATATTTCGGGTAAAATAAAATTAGTAGAATGTTTAAGAAACATTTTAGTCGCCTTTAAATAACGTAATTCCAACAAGGAAACTAGACATTTCAACATTTAAGAAACATTTCCACGTCATTTTTATAACTGAAATTTGTTACTTGAGATTTTACATTAGAATGTAATTTATATAAATATAAATATAAGTATTGTTACATTACATGAACATTTACATTTAGTCTTTCAGCAGATGCTTTAATCCAAAGCGACTTACAAATTAGGACAATAGAAGCAATCAAAATCAACAAAAGAGCAATGATATGCAAGTGTTATAACAAGTGTGTATATATATATATATATATACACTACACAACAAACATCTATATATACACACACACACACACACACATATATATATACATACTGTACATGTTTATAAAGCACCTTAAAGGAGATATATTATGCCCCTTTTTACAATATGTAATATAAGTCTCTGGTGTCCCCAGACTGTGTCTGTGAAGTTTCAGCTCAAAATACCCCACAGATCATTTATTATATCATTTTGAAAATGCCTATTTTGAGTTGATGCAGAAACATGCTGTATTCGTGCCTGTCTCTTTAAATGCAAATGAGCTGCTGCTCCCCGCCCCCTTTTCCAGAATAGAGCTGCACCATTACAGCTCGTACCTGCTAAAAAACATCTGTTTTGGTTCTGATTATCATGTTTATCG
>NW_015661490.1:48402-50096 GCF_001515625.1 Sinocyclocheilus rhinocerous | reverse complement strand
TGACGGCGCAGTGGGTGGAAACTTACAGATTAATATTATAATGAGATCCCTTTGCCACGTCACCAAGTGAGCAAAATCAAACGCGCTCGTTTTCTCAGACGCTTGCAGAAAAAGGCTTCCCAAAACAAAGTTGCTGAGTTAATCTTTTTCACGTTTCCTTGGTTGGTAGATGCAACGGGGACCTGATTATAGCACTTAAAACCTGGAAAAGTCAGATTTTCATGATATGTCACCTTTAAATAGGTTTGGTTTGACATTTTAAAAGTGTAATCTGACTGTAGTTGAACTAGTGTCTTGAGTTTGAAAGCAGCGTCTCAAAGCTGCAATCAATACATCAGGATCTTGAGAAACTGAAGCTGCTCTGCATAAGCTATAGCCTGCGGTTTGGTCGGAGGAGATGGATGTGAACGCGTCTGTTTTTCCTCCGGCTGAAGCGAGTGGCTGAGAGGTTTATCTGCTCTGGTTTTCGCTCTCGAAACGTTTCTCCAAAAGGTTATGGGCCTGTGTTTATACCGTGTTTGATAGGTCACCAGTGTCCTTCAGATCTTCATTAACACTGGTTGTTATGCTAGTAAACTGTTTGAATTCATGTTTTGGAGCATGCAAAGCATGACGAAGCACTTGAGGAGAAAGCGTCTTGTCTATTTCTGTCTGTGTCCTACATCTGCGTTCGGCGGGTCAACTTATCGAGTGCCAGCGCTGTCCTAATTGCTATTCTAATGAAATGAGACCACCCAAAAAAAGACTAAATCTCATCTTAGATGTCGCTCTTCTGACGGTATTGTCATTCAGCAGCAGATTTATGATCAACATGCTTCATAACACAGTCTGCATGTGTGAAAGTGGCTGCAGGGTTCATTCAGGGGATTCACACAGCAGCTCGTTTCTTGTTGAGTTTAGTATAACTATTTGATTTTCAAGTGTATATTCAATCAAAGCTAAATTCTAAGACGTAGCAAAAAAGTTTGATTGTGTAACCAGTTGCATACACATAGCCATCATGTTAAGATTGTGTCAAAGTCTTAGACATCAGTCTTAATTTTCAGATTTAAATTAGACCAACGTTCCGAACAGTCCTTAAGAAAAAAACTTAATTTAATTTAATTTTTAATTAATTTTTAATGTAATTTAATTAAAACTAATCTAAGCCGTTTATGCAACCAGCTCCAGTGTTATTACTGTAAACTAAAACTAAAACTAAAAAAAAAAGTTTTGTTTTGTTACTTAAAAAAGCTGAAATTAAATTACATAAACATATTAAATGAAACAAAATGTATACATTTTCCAGTAAAGAATTACAATTTATGCCTTAGCAGCTAACTAAAATAATTACATTTATGTTGAAATACAAACATTTCTCAAATATAAATATTAATTAAATAAAAATGATAAAAGCACAAAAGTAAATTACTAAAACTTTAAAATTAAAATGGAAAAAAGTATGAAATAATAATAATAATAAAATGAATAATAAATAACAAAACTGAAATAATTATGTCTAAGTTTAAGTGCTAAAATCACTAAAAATAAAACTGATTTAAATATACATTAAAATTAAATAGATACATAAAAAATAAAAATAACAAATGCACATAGAATTACTAAAAATGAAACTAAAATTAACATTTAAAAAAAAAATTTAAATGAAAATTAGATATGTTGCTTTTAAATAAATAAATATATATATATATATA
>NW_015661490.1:41647-48117 GCF_001515625.1 Sinocyclocheilus rhinocerous | reverse complement strand
TATATATATATATATATATATATATATATATATACGAAATAAATATGTCTACGTACATGTCTAGTACATTTGAAGTATTAAAATGACTAAAACTAAACTGAAATAAATATAAATGAAAACTATTTAATATTTAAAAGTAATAAACTAATAAAAAACTTTACTATACTATATTCTTAAAACCTAAGCTAAAAATTAAAATGGAAATTAAAACTGGTAATATACCTCAAAATATTAATAAATAGTGTAATAGTATATAAATAACCCTACAATAACACTGAGTTATACTAACCAGAGAAAAGACCAATTAAAAATGATATGCTTTTAATATCCCAGTTGTTTCTGCTAGAAAGTACTGAGACCTTTCTCTAGAGTTTCAGATCAGATCTCAACAATGTCTCAAAGTGTGCTCAGATTTGCCAAGACATCCAAGTCTGCGATCCAAAGTCACAGATCTCAGCATTAACTCCAACATTTCTCACCTAATGATCTGAGCTCTTATTACTGTATAACAACTATTGTGTCCGTTTCTCAGTTTCAGACTCCAGAATATCAGAGAGACTTGAAGACGAACTCTTGTGACTTAAGCCAGTAAGAAACCACCTAAAACCTGCTAAAACCCACTCAGCAAGCGCACATCACAGAGGTCACGCCACCCACATCATCTTCAGAAAATCAACTTTCTGCTGTAACGTATGAGATGGAAACTAGCTATTGTTCAGATGTGTGCGGTTTCCCACCGAGCATTCAGACTTCACACTGACCTTCATTAGTGATGAAGTCCTCCAGCGAGGACCAGGTTCTGTTATTGCAGAAGAAAGTGCTGTTGTTGTCTGAAGGTAAGGTGGTGTTGAGACAGTGCGCGGTGCTGCGGACGCATTTCTGCCGCAGGTTCCCCATGAAGAGCTGCAGGCCGATGAGAGCGAAGACGCTGAGACAGAAGACCGTCAGGATCATGACGTCTGCCAGCTTCTTCACCGACTGGATCAGCGCGCCCACGATGGTCTTCAGGCCTGAGAGCAGCAGCGGCACAAAACCACACTAACACTGAGTTCAAATTAAGTGAGTTTTTTTTTTTTTCAATCAGTCTAATTTTTCAAACTATTACTTTTTTTTTTGTGCTGTCAAACGATTAATCATGATTAATCGCATCCAAAAATAAAAGTTTTTTTTTACATAATATACGTGTGTACTGTGTACATTTATTATGTATATATAAATAAATACACACACATGCATGTATATATATATATATGGTTATATATTAAATATATTTATATATAATATAAATTAAATGAATATAAATATATACATGTAAATATTTTCAAAATATGTACTGTATGTGTGTGTATTTATACATGCATCATAAATATACATAGTACACATACATATATATTATGTAAACAAAAACTTTTATTTTGGATGCGATTAATCGTTTGACAGCACTATATTTTTAAAATAATTTTCCAGATCATATCAGGGTTGTGCACCATTCAGAATTGGATTATGAACGCCTATTAAATTCAGATTCAGTTTGAAATGCGAATCCAGAATATATTCAAATATAAATAAATAAATAAATAAATTGGTGGTATAATGCATAACTATACAAATATATAAGAATTTAATTTTTATATTTATTTTACTTTATTTTATTTGTAATATTAATTTAAATTAAAGTTGAAAAAGTGTGGGTGAAATGAAAAAAGGTATAATTTTTAGTCATTTAACAATACAAATGAATAATGATAGTAAAAATGTATTTTATTATATTTAATAACTGTATATGTTTATACATTTTCCATGTCACCCCTACTTTTTCAACATGATACATACTTTAATTAAGATGAAAAAGTAGGAAGAAATTTAATAACATAAAAATTAAAAAATTAAATGCATGAAAAAAGTAATATAATGAGATATTAAAAACAAATAAATCAAAATAATATAAAATATATAAATCAAAATTTTATATATATATATATATATATTTTTTTAAAATTTCATTTTATTACTTTTTTAAATTACAAATTAAAGTACACAATAATGTAATAATTACATTTAGTCACAAATCAATTTTTGACTATTTCTTTGCTTTGTTGATTTTTTTGCATTGCAATTCAGTATTTCTTCCCAATCAAATTCCAATTCAGCTTCCTGTGTGATTTTGCCAATTCAAATCAAATGAACACTCATGAATTTAACAGGATTCTCAAATTCTGAATGTTGCCAAACCCTGGATCACATCTGTCGCATTAGAGCGTCAAACCACATGAAACCACAAACACAGCACACGACATCAGCTCTGTCTTTACAAACATTTGTGAGTGCGGGAAGCACACAAAATGTGACAGTTCACAACAGACGCTTCCATGGAGTGAGAACATGCACTTTTCTTCTGGAATACATATGTATATAGTGTGAGTGTGTGTGAGTGTGAGTGTGTGTGTGTGTGTGTGCATGCGTTCGTGCATGTGAGTGTGTGTGTGTGTGTGTGTGAGTGTGAGTGTGAGTGTGTGTGTGTGTGTTCTGTTTCATATGTATGAATGAATGAGGCATTTATATGTATGTATAAATATAAATATATTCTTCTCATTCCATAAGAAGCGTCTGCTCATTGGCTCAGCATGCAAACTAGTGTTTCTCTACAGCTACTCATGCCTTCAACACGTCAATGAGACTTTTGGAGTGAGTTAACTGAACCCCGAGCTGACAGCTGAAGGAAACATGAACTGTCCACCCTGATGTCATTTCACTTGTGTGTGATCGACCCTCAATACAACAGGTTGCACCTGGAGGTCCTTCGTAAAGCCGCTGCGGCGTCTAATGTTAACAGCTGTAATCGAGTGCAAAAGTGCTGTCTAGTTTTTCAGCAGCAGCATTTTTTCCATTCATTTTTCACATAGGGAAGTCTTTGTTAAAGAGTTATGAGCCGTGAATCAAACCAAGCAACTACGAGGAGAATCAGAACATTACAATAGTTCATTTGAAGCAAAAAAATGTGTCGGACAAAAATAGAAAGACTGTGAACTTTAGCTTTAATTAAAGGACTACAATCCCATGAAGCACTGAGTGACATAATCAAAATAAAAACAATTAAGAAATATAACACTATTAATTTAAAGATGTTCTTTACATTTATAAAAAAAAAAAACAATAACTGATATGTTAATAATAGAGAGAGAGAGAGAGAGGGCGGAGTTATTTTAGTGCAACTCTCTGATTGGTGGAATTTTCTGTACAGCATCATGGGTAATGTAGTTTCTCACCACAAATTCCGCTGTTAAGCACTATTACTTTAAAAATAAGTTGAAATAATGCGAACAGATGGCTTCAGCTACAGCATATACCATCTATTAACGACCTCAGAGCTCACAGTCGGTCTGTCTTGAACAGTTATCGTTAAAAATGACAAATTTCCCTGAGGAGAAAATGAATGGAGATTTACTTCGAGAACCAGAAGTAAAGTTCTATTTCACTCTATGGCAGTTACTTGAATATCATTCAACCCCGCTGAAAAAAATAAATAAATAAATAAATAACACCAAGATGGCTTCCACAAGTCAGGCCGGTCTGGTTTGATGGTTTTAGAGAGGTTTTGGCCACAGCTAACAGGGAACGTTCTCAGAACGTTGTGACAAGGTTTTCTCAACGTTATAAACAAACGTTCTATACCAGTAATGCTCGTTTAAAGTGATCTGGTCTTTAATGATGTTCTCAAAACGTTCGAACAAAAGCATTAGTTATATATTGTTCATGGAACATTCCTGAAACAGTTTAGTTGGACATTTGTTAAATGTAGCAACTTTCAGAATGTTCAGAGAACATTCAAATGTAACATTCCTACAATGTTTGCAAATGGAATGTTTCTGTAACGTTTCCTAAATGTTTCCTTTAGCTTTTAAAACTGGATGTTTAGAACGCTCAGAAAAAAATTATTTATTGGATGAACTCAATTTAATTGAGAGCAGGATTTCCGTCCAATAAATATGTGTAGCCCCAACTCATAAAAAACAAATTCATGCAATGAAATGTAATTCAGTTGGGCCAACTCAATTTGATCAAATATAGTTTCAATAAAATTGATACATTTATGAAGTGAATTTTACTCCGTAAAGTTTCAATTGTTAGGCATTAACCATAAGGTTTTGTTACATCCATGGTATGCCCGAAATAGTTGTTTTTTATTATTAAAACACCTTTAACTTCTGTTAGCAGGTCCTCAACCCAAGCACATGCTCTACACTTTACCGTAACCCGCAAAACACAACTCTTCTAAATGCAAACATAATACAGCATTAAACATTAACAAGTCTCCCAATTGTATCATCTTGATTAAAAATGCATAAAATAACGTTTTATTTCAACATTTACTCTCCATATCCAGCCCTGTGCAAAGCATGATAGGAAGGGGAAATCCACGTCCTAGCTACACAAGTAAAAAAAAAAAAAGTAAATTAAGTGGCTGTAAAGAATTGTGTTGGGTTAACTTCATTTAGTTAAGTAAATCGAACAAGCATCAAATGTTATTTTTGTTCTACTTAATTGAAACATGTTCTTTCAAAATGAAAATATTGAGTTGAACCAAAATGCAACTGTTTTAAGTCATGCAATTGTTTTTTTAATAAACTGAACAGTGTTGTAGAATGATTTTTTGAGTGTGTTTTCAAAACATAATGAGAAAATCAGCACAACGTTCTTAGAAGCTATTTTCTGTTAGCTGGGTAAACCGGCTGGTTCGGCTCTTTGACTCGATTTGTTGCCCAACTCAAAAGTCTCATTTCCTACATTCTGCATTTCCACGTTTCCAAGAGTGTTTTGGAAGTGGCGGAAATGCGTTTCGGTCATCCATTAGCCCCGCAGGCCTCGGCGTTTGGCGGCCTCTCACCTGGGATGACTGAGATCGTTTTCAGTGCTCGCAGAACCCTGAATGTCCGTAACGCTGAGACATTGCCCAGGTCCACAAACTCAGTAACATATCTGCAAGAAGCCAGAATCGGAGCACAGACAATGACAACAACACCAACAACAGGCAAACAACACAGCGGAGAATGAAGCAGGATGTCGGGAAGTTGCCGGGAAAGAGGACACAGCGCGGGAAGAACCGGATGCGGGTCAAATCCTGAACTGTTGGACTGGACACTGAGCGACACTGCGAGCTGTCTCCTTGCGCTTACCTGGGATTACGGAAATAGTTTTCAAAGCGCGGAGGACCCTGAACGTGCGGAGAGCTTGCAGATTGCCTACTTTTATAAATTCAGTTAGAAACCTGCAGAATCAGATTAGAGTTACGTGGATCAAAAGACAAACAACTGAAAGACAAAAGAGGGAGAAAATTAAAACGTCAAACAACTCAAATGATGTACTTTTTACTCACTTAAAGGAACAGTTCACCCAGAAATGTTTATAAAAAATGTTATCATCTGAATAGCTTTAGTTCTTCTGTGGAACATAAAAGAGGATTTTTCGCAGATTGTCACAAGGACTATTTTTCCATACAGTGAAAGTGAATGGGTGCCGATGCTGTCAAGGACAGAACCATTTTGTAAAAGCAACATAAATTCACACAAAGCCGATTCCAATTCTTTTGTCAACCAAACACCTTTATATTAACGTTTAAGTATTTTAGGTATTAATATGTTAAGTCATCCTGACATTTTAATATAAAAGTTAATATTTTTCATAATTTAACAGCACATTTTCATGTCCATGGTTAACGGTCAGTTAATGGTCACATGACACGCAGGTATAAAATATTTAAATAATAAATGAATATTTAAATAAAATAGTAAAATCTTTATCTTTCATCTTTTGCAAGTGTTTTATTTTGACTGCTTTAACTTTATAATTATTATTTGAATGAAATTTTTTTCACACACTGTGTTTATATTCCAATGCAATTTATAAGCAATAAAAGTGATTTATTTCACTTTAAAGTTTCATTATAATAAATGCTGTTTATAGTTAATGCCATTATAATTTGTTTGTTTTGAATTTACTGTATATTTTTCATTCCCGTTTCACTCAGAATACAATTAAATTTAAAGGATTTTTTTGTGTAGAGATGAAAACTAAAATACATGTTTATAGTGTTTGTAATTTTGCAAACGTTTTATTTATCAATACTTTATTTCTGAATGTAATAATGAACTGTGACTTATACACAACGATCCAACACATGAGTTTTTTCATGAATTTTTGACAACAATCGTTTTTTAAACAAATTGCGATTCAGTTAGGGGTAGTTTATATGAATGTATGTCTGAGGGGAACTTACTGTCTTTAGAAAAGTTTAGATGGTATTTTTTATTTTCCTCTTGCCTCTGTATAATGCATATTAAAGTTCCTAAGTGCAGCGCTGCTTTGTTTACAGCGGTAACCAAGGAAACACTGTATCATTGCTGTTCATAAGCGCAGCGCTGCTTTGTTTACAGCGGTAACCAAGGAAACACTGTATCATTGCTGTTCATAAG
>NW_015661490.1:37862-41097 GCF_001515625.1 Sinocyclocheilus rhinocerous | reverse complement strand
TTTTATTTGTGTTATTTATTTGATTTGGGGCTTGTTTTAAAATGTCAATTTAGTTTTGTTATTTACATTTACATTAGCCTATTTTTAAATTTAGTTATTTAGCAGACACTTTTATCCAAGGCGACTTACAAATGAGGACAATAGAAGCAATCAAAACCAACAAAAGAGCAATTATATGCAAGTGCTATATTAGTATATTATTATAGTGTTATATTTCAATTTCACAAAGAAACGTGCAGCATTTTGTCCAAGCAATAATAAAAGGACACATTTAATTTATAATTTGTCTTAAATCTCATTTTGTAAAAAAAAAAATTGTGAATCGAATCAAAATCGTGAATCGAATCGTGAGTTGAGTGAATCGTTACATCCCTAGTAATTATTTAAAGTTGAATTACTCACTTGAATGTAAAGTTTATAAACGTTTTGTTTTATTTACCACCGATGTGACTTGTGTTTTTTTTAAATCAGAAATACAGTAACACTGCATAATTTATATTTAATAATGTTATGGTGTATTTTATGCATTTTTTAAGCTTGACAGTCATCTTATGCCCTTTAAGACCATTTTATTTCACGTTCCACAGAAGCAAGTGAATCATATGAATTCGAAACAACATGCAGGTGAATAAATGATGACAGAACTTATATTTTTGCGTGAACTATCCCTTTAAATTGGCACAGATTGGTTTAGAGAGACGGGATGAAGTCGTCTGGATTTTGATTGAGTCGCTGCTAATACGGTGACGAGGCCTAGACGGCGTAAAGATATGATTGTGTTTGACCGTAGACGTACGACACTGTTCTGTTTCTATAGGAACTGGAATTGACTGTTAAGCATTTATGATTTATCAGCGTTGGCCGTCATCCATCTGGCTTTAATCAAGACAGGAGTGGCTTCTCGCGTTCCTGTCAACATCCCAATACACCCGTGACTTACTGGCAGCGGCTCCATCTGACGTCTCTGAGACATCCGGTTGAAGGACAAGTGACCTGTTAAAGCTCGAGAAATAAAGCCATAAAGGCCAACGAGAAATAAGCACTTCATCACGGCACGGCTCACTGAGATTCATCTCAAACCGCTGGGATTTAGACAGAAATTCAGGTGTTTAAAGGGACAGTTCACCTAAAGATTTCAATTCTGTCATTATTTATTCATCCTAGAGTTTTTACAAACCTGTATGAGTTGTTTGGAACATAAAAGAAGAAAATCTGAAGAGTGTTGGGAACCAGACAGTTGACGGTAGCCATTGACTTCCATAGTAGGGGGAAAAATACTATGGAAGTCAATGGCTACCGTCAACGTTTTGGTCACCAACATTCTTTAAAATATCTTCTTTTGTGTTCAGCAGAAGAAAGAAACTCATATAGGTGTGTAAAATCTTGAGGGTGAGTAAATTACATCGTTTTCATTTATGGGTGAACTGTCCCTTTAAATGCTGTCGTAAGATGCATAAACTTCTTTTTGTTGAGCTGACGTTGAATCCTTTAAGATTTAAGTGGAAGAAACTGTGATTATGATTTACAGTGACAACATCATGAGCAGAACAAAATGAATACGAAAGAAGTAAACTTTAAGTATCATGAGAAAGTTCTTTAATTAATGTTTTGTAACAAAAGAGATCATTGTGATGTTGGCTGGAGGGAATCACTAACAATGAATCACGCTGTTTATTTGACTCATGATTCACTGAACTTTATTGTGCTAATCAGGTTTGTGGGTGGTTAGTAAATAATGTACTGTAAGCACAAAAATGACTCAGCTGTTTAGTGAATTCGCTTAACCGTATGAACTGAAAACTTCATCCCCAGTCCTGTGTATTGAAAAGTAACTGCAGATTTTTTTTTTTTTAATTTTTGAAAGAAACTGCCTTTATTTGATCCGTAAAATTAATAAAATATTTTTACAATATAAAATAACTGTTTTCTATTGTAATATATTTAAAAATGTAATTTATTCCTGTGATGCAAAGCTGAATCTTTTCAAAAAAAATTTTTTTTTTTCAGGAAATATTTTTTTCTTTTCCTTTGAACATTTTCTTCAAAATCTTTTCATTTTCTTTCAAAAGGTCAGCATTTATGTGAAATAAAAATGTTTTGTAACATTATTATGTCTTAATTGTCACTTTTTTATTAATTTAATGCATCCTTGATAAATAAAAGTATTAATAAAAAAAAAACAATTATTATTAAATATATATTTAATTATAATTGTATATGTTTTAAAATATAATTTTGTGTTTGTGTTTGTGTGTTTGTGTACACACACACTAGACATGTGCCGGTATTCGGTAATGCGATATATCACGATAATGAATATGCACGGTATTGTTATCGTGGGCACTTCAAAATACTAATTATTCAGAATTTTAAATGCATTTTAAGAATACTTTTCACATCAACTGGTCACGATGCACAGCAGATGGCGCCAAACAGCAGAAATGCAGCCGTTACCCCGGAAACCACGTAAACAAAGCAGCTGTGTTACATTCTGTTTCTGAAACGTATTTAAATTATTTTTAAAAAGCCATTCAGATTTGTGTATTCGCTATGGTGTTCATCACAGCGCAAAATACTTAAATATTTAGACTTAATAAGCTATTTATTTTCAAACTTTAATCTGTACTACAGCATGCCCTAGATATTGTTTGAAAGTGTTTTGATTCTTTATTGTTTGGTCACACTTTTACATTAAGGCTCTATTAATAAACATTAGTTAACATAAACTGCCAATGAAAGATTCTTCTAAACATTCATTAATCTTAGGTAATTCCAATATTTAAAATCAAAAGTTGCAACTGTGTTATTTAATTAGCTAACATGAACTAAGAGTTGTATTTTTAACAAAGATTAATAACTTATGTAGCGAACATAGCTATTGCTCATTGTGAATGTTAATGCATTAACTAAGGTTAACTAATGAGGTCTTATTGTAAAGTGATACCTATTGGTCTTTATAGTTCTTTTGCACTTTAATCTGTGTAAAATAATGTATTGCTTCATTGCATTTAAATGTTCAGTTATTTTTGTTATAAAAAAAAGTTATTAAACCTGTTTTAATAACACAACCTTTTTTGTAACTAAATTCCAATATCGTGATAATACCGTATACCGTGATAAAAGCATTAGCAATTAATCGCAAAATCAAAATTTGATACCGGCATATCCCTAACACACACACACACACACACACACACTCCCTCACACACAGACACACACACACACACACTCACTC
>NW_015661490.1:32755-36491 GCF_001515625.1 Sinocyclocheilus rhinocerous | reverse complement strand
CACACACACCCACACACTCACTCACTCACTCACACACACACACACACATTCTAAAGCCTTCTTTAAGACTAAAAACAGCTAATGGCACCATTTGAAAAATCTTTTACCATTTCTGTCTATACACAGGCATCTTTAAAAGTTTATTCCCCAGGATATTTCAGGTTTTAAACTTTCTTTTTAAGTGATCGAGCCAATAACCGAGGTGAGAATGATATTATTGGATGTGAACGGCACTCGGTGACACATTCATACGATGCTGTGACTCCAGGGATGCGCCTGCATCACGCTCACCTCTGTTGCTATGGCGACGCGTGTTTTGGGATTGGGGTCGAGGACGGGGTAAGCGCTCGTAACAATTAATCACAAATACAGACCCGCTGCCTTTCCCAGCTCCAGCATCGGCGGGTCAAGCAGCTGAGATTAGATTATTACAGCCTATTGAAAATAACAACAGCGCCTTTATTGTTTCATTATCTCCACAGGTCTGAGTCCTAAAGCAAACCAATCACTAAAATCATCTATGACTGTGAAAGTTATATTATATGTGGTAATTGAAAATATCACAATTTAATGATTTTTTTTAAACAGCTAATAATGTTGTAGTGCCTACTTTTAGATAGCATAGTGAATTAAATAAATTCTCTTTTTTGCATTTAGAAATTTCTTAATAAATTTCACAAATAATTACAAAAAAACAGCAAGAAACAAACTGAATTAAAAGTGAAATTTAGAAATAGAAAGACTGAAATAGTACTTTACATTAAAATATATTAAATAACAAATAAAATAATAATTACAGGTTTTTAAATCATTTATTTTTTATTTTTAGGGTCTCATCTAGAGTACATTCACACAATAAAAATCAGATTTTGGATTTTCACTCAGAAATCACTAGTAAATTTCACAAATGGCAAGTGACACATCAAATTAATTAACTAATTTATCAAACTAATTTTTACATTTTTTTATTTATTTTATTTTATTTTTTATTTTTTTTACAGTGTAATGATGTGGTAATATTCATTTTTAGATAATATAGTGAATTAAGTAAACTTATTATTATTAAATTAAAATTATTTCTCTTTTTGTTTTTAAATAAATTCTCTTTTGTTTTTAGGGTCTAATGCACAGTAAATTTAGACACAGTTTTTGTTTTGTTTTTGTAGGATTTACTGTAGGATGTAAACCATTTTCACACAATAATTTCTCTTTTTGTTTTAAAATACTTTCTTTTTTATTTTAGTGTCTCATTCAGAGTAAATTCACAAAACAAATATTATTCAGAAATTGTTAGTAAATTTCACAAATAGTAATCATTTTTAAAAAGGCAAGAAAAACACTTAAAGGGATAGTTCACCCAAAAATGAAAATGTGATGTTTATCTGCTTACCCCCAGGGCATCCGAGATGTAGGTGACTTTGTTTCTTCAGTAGAACACAAACGAAGATTTTTAACCCTTTGGGCGCCAGGGATTTTTGGGGAAAATGCTGGATTTTGACATCAAGATTTCAAAAGCTTGTGGTTTGAAAGGGCTTGAAGATAGAGATCTACTGTAAATTAGAAAAATATTGGGCATGACCGAAAGTTTATGTGGGGTGTAAATATACTCGTCTAATTTGCATATTTTGTTAAAGGGATAGTTCACCCAAAAATGAAAATTTGATGTTTATCTGCTTACCCCCAGGGCATCCAAGATGTAGGTGACTTTGTTTCTTCAGTAGAACACAAACAAAGATTTTTAACTCAAACCATTGCAGTCTGTCAGTCATATAATGTAAGTGAATGGGAATCACGGCTTTGAGAGTCAAAAAAATAACATAAACAAAACCAAATTAAACCCTGCGGCTCGTGACGATACATTGATGTGTAAAGACACGAAACGATCGGTCTGTGCAAGAAACTGAACAGTATTTATATAGTTTTTTACCTCTGATTCACGCAATGTCCGAACTGTCCTGAGCGTGTTCGCAGACTTATAAGTACATTACCGCCACCTATCTCTCAAATGGACCTTTGACACTCTATCAACAATCTCAATTAGGAGTGTCAAAGGTCCATTTGAGAGATAGGTGGCGGTAATGCACTTATAAGTCTGCGATCTGCCATAAAGAAGACGACGAGTCACGCGCCGGCTGAAGAAGAAGACATGAACGCACGCTCAGGACAGTTCAGACATTGCGGTGCATCAGAAGTAAAAAAACGATATAAATACTGTTCAGTTTCTTGCACAGACCGATCGTTTCGTGTCTTTACACATCAATGTATCGTCACGAGCCGCAGGGTTTAATTTGGTTTTGTTTGTGTATGTTTTTTGACTCTCAAAGCCGTGATTCCCATTCACTTACATTATATGACTGACAGACTGCAACGGTTTGAGTTAAAAATCTCCGTTTGTGTTCTACTGAAGAAACAAAGTCTCCTACATCTCGAATGCCCTGGGGATAAGCAGATAAACATCAAATTTTCATTTTTGGGTGAACTATCCCTTTAATTAAAGATTAAATTTTGAAGTATAAAGACTGAAATAGTATTTTATTATAAACCATACTCTAATAATCTTGGTTTTGTTTACAACATTTAAAAAAAAAAAATTAGAGTGTAATAATGTTTATTTTTAGATAAAATACTGAATTAATTTGTTTTTAAATAATTTTTCTTATTGTGTTTAGGGTCTCGTATGTAGGATTTGCACAGTTTTCACTCATAACCTGTTAGTGAATTCCCTTTTTGTTTTTGGGCTCTAATCACACATGGAGCAGTCAAAGGAGTCCCTGATTTGACTAAATCCACAGAATGATAACTTACGCCATAACAATCACGCTGAAGTCCAGCCAGTTCCAGGGGTCCCTCAGGAAGGTGAAGGGGCCGATGCAGAAGCCCCGCGCCAGGATCTTTATCAACGACTCAAACGTGTAAATGCCAGTGAACGTGTACCTGAGCGGAAGAGAAAACGGAGGGATGGACAGAGATTCAGACCGCGGAAAACCCCACGGGGGACATACAGAGATCATGAACGGAGACGGGACACAAACATGGAGTTGAGAGGAAATGTGAAGCACATTCACAGTCCAGCAGCCCCTGTGACATGAATGACAGCGAGTCGCTCCTTGATGAACTGCTGAATGGACATTAAAATCCAGCGGAGCGAGAGACCCTCCAGCGGAGCGGATGGAGACCGGCTGAGAGATGCAGCATTCTGCAGTGTTTCTCTTTTCATCTTTCTCTTCCTAGTTGGACTCAGCTCAGATCTCGTTCTGGTTTGTATCGTACCTCTCATCACATCTGAGTCTCGTGCAATCAATGTGCATTTCTAAATGTGCCTTTTTTTAAATGGCATCGCTTTCATTTTCACAAACAGGCCCACACGGAATCCACACGGAATCTACGGAATTCTACAGATTTCCATGGAATCATGTCTTCAGCAACCAGTAAAAGTGCAGCATTCTCAGTTTAAGTTTAATGCATAAATCCCAGAATTCCATAGATTTTTTTCTTCAAAATCAGTGCAGAAGATGCAGAAATAGTCTGTAGATTCCCGTCTGGGCCTGTTCATGAGATGGAAAATATACATACAGTGGCCCTAAAATGTATTTACACACTTTTTACCCACACTTAAAAATATATGAATGTCATTGCATTAAACAGGAAAATATAAAAACAAGTGATATTTAAATAGCTTTTACATTCACACACACACACACACACACACACACACACATAAATGATAAAATGACTA
>NW_015661490.1:29430-32745 GCF_001515625.1 Sinocyclocheilus rhinocerous | reverse complement strand
GGGGGTCTGAATACTTTTAATTTATTTAAAAATTTTATATATATATATATATGATTTAAACTACTAAAAGCTAATAAAACTATTTTCATTAATTGAAATTGACTGTAACTAGATTAAATAAAATAAAATAATATATTTATATACAATTATTTTAAGATTAAATAGTTAGTTTATAATTTATATTTAAATTAAAATGTGTAATTATTTATAATTAAATGAAATTATTTAGAAATATTTGAATGAATGTATGAATGAATAGATTCAAAACTTAAACTTACTAAACTAAAACTGATATAAAATGAAATTACAGTGAAAAAGAGACTTGAAAAATGAATAGAACTTACAAAAGCGCATAACAAAATTACTAAAATTTTAACTAAAATGAAAATGAAAACTGAAAATTAAAAATAAAAGCTAATTCAAAATATGAATAAATACTATACTAATATATAAATAATGCTAAAGTAATACTTATATATAGCAAAGGCATTCACAAATTTGTAAGTGTGACTAAAGTGTGTTGAAATACTCTCTGGGGTCGTTGTGTGTGTTGTAACGCTATAAATTTGTTGTCTATATCTCAGGGTTTGCCTTCATAAGGTGCTGAGAGGTACGACTTCTCGCTCGTTTCAGAAACAGGTGTTGTCATTGCATGCTACGTGCTACAACACCTCCTGAGATGAAGATATCAGACGCTGGTTTCACAGTGCAGAACGTCCAGAGGCCGGCGCAGGTCTTCATTAAAGGTCTGCGTGCTTCTCTACGAGCACACACTGCGTGCTTCTCGTCTCCTACAGTCACTTACACTGTAGGTCACATTTATCTCAATACGGCAAACTGTGTGAGCTGCGTGGGAAAACATGGGATAAATCCGCTCTATCCGGTGTGATGTACGTACGCATGGGCTGACTTCTGCTGGCGTGCTGCGGCCCTTACTGAAGCTGGAGATGAAGGACAGACAAACCCAGAGACAGACAAGCAGATCAACTGACAGACGACCGGACGATGAGTAAACCGAGAGCTGCACATGAGCGCGGCAAACACACAAGCAGAGAGACACAGAGATACATGAGCTGAAGAAGAGCACAGAGACAGAGAGAGAGACACGCTTAATACAGGCAATCCATCAAACCAGATAGATAGATAGATAGATAGATAGATAGATAGATAGACAGATAGATAGACAACAGATAGATAGACAGACAGACAGATAGATAGATAGATAGACAGACAGACAGATAGATAGACAGATAGATAGATAGACAACAGATAGACAGACAGACAGACAGATAGATAGACAACAGATAGATAGACAGACAGACAGACAGACAGACAGATAGATAGATAGATAGATAGATAGATAGATAGATAGATAGATAGATAGATAGATAGATAGATAGATAGATAGATAGATAGATAGATAGATAGATAGATAGATAGATAGATAGATAGATAGATAGATAGATAGATAGATAGATAGATAGATAGATAGATAGATAGATAGATAGATAGATAGATAGATAGATAGATAGATAGATAGATAGATAGATAGATAGATAGATAGATAGATAGATAGATAGATAGATAGATAGATAGATAGATAGATAGATAGATAGATAGATAGATAGATAGATAGATAGATAGATAGATAGATAGATAGATAGATAGATAGATAGATAGATAGATAGATAGATAGATAGATAGATAGATAGATAGATAGATAGATAGATAGATAGATAGATAGATAGATAGATAGATAGATAGATAGATAGATAGATAGATAGATAGATAGATAGATAGATAGATAGATAGATAGATAGATAGATAGATAGATAGATAGATAGATAGATAGATAGATAGATAGATAGATAGATAGATAGATAGATAGATAGATAGATAGATAGATAGATAGATAGATAGATAGATAGATAGATAGATAGATAGATAGATAGATAGATAGATAGATAGATAGATAGATAGATAGATAGATAGATAGATAGATAGATAGATAGATAGATAGATAGATAGATAGATAGATAGATAGATAGATAGATAGATAGATAGATAGATAGATAGATAGATAGATAGATAGATAGATAGATAGATAGATAGATAGATAGATAGATAGATAGATAGATAGATAGATAGATAGATAGATAGATAGATAGATAGATAGATAGATAGATAGATAGATAGATAGATAGATAGATAGATAGACAGACAGACAGATAGATAGATAGATAGATAGATAGATAGATTTAGCCCATGTTCTTTTGAGAGAGAAAAAAATAATTGTATTGTCCAAATTCATGTGAGAATTTTTTTTTTTTTAAATCACATTTTTTATTCTTTGACAACATTCCCTTTAATGAATCTTTCTGGTGCTGGTTTATGACGTCCATACCATGAGTTCATTCCGCATGGCAAAGGTGCAGTCAGATCATTACCTTACTTGCTAATTGAGGTTGACAAGCCAACAAACACCCTGCAAAGCTTTACATCAGAACAAATAGGGCACATTTCAGAGGTCAGAGGTCAGAGGTCAGTACACTGAGAGAGAGAGAGCTGTAAGAGACAGGAACGCTGCAGAAGAAGACGAGAGCGATACTCACTCGACGTATTTGGCCCACTGCGCAGGTTCAGACATGGCCATGAAGCAGCAGTTGGTCAAAATAGTGCACATAATGAAAAGACTGAATAAAGTAGCACCGGTTAAGGAAAACAGTAAAAAAAACAAGAACATTATCGTTTTTTTCCTATAGAAAAATAATGAAAACTCTTCAATATTTATTTTTTCCTAGCCCATAATGGGATCAAATGGAGAACAAATTAAGATTTTGGCTTCTCAGATGTTTCTCCTGAATAAATGATTTCCGTAATAATTAATAATGTCTCAAACTGTGCTCAGATCTGTTAAGAAACCAAAGTCTTTAAATCAGAAATCTCAACTCAAATATTTCTCATCAAATAATCACAGCTGCTCCACATTCATAGTTCTATATTCTTACTGTATGACTAATGATTAACTTGTGTTTGTTTTTACTGCTAAAACATTTTCTGTTTTGGAAGAAACAAGCTTCGATGTTATGTATTTATTATAGTTTTTTAAAAATATATATATTTGTAATATATTTTAATGATAATAATTAACAAGATTATTATTATTAATAAACAAATTTATTTGGAATATTTACAAGTAATATTTAGAAATGGATTATAATATTTAGAATTATATTTTTATTAATATTTTTTATTTTAAATAGATTTTCTGTTTTTTTTTTGTTTTGATTTGAATTTTTGTTAGTTTTATTAATT
>NW_015661490.1:24603-29341 GCF_001515625.1 Sinocyclocheilus rhinocerous | reverse complement strand
AATAAAATGAATGTTAATTTTAAAAATATATATATATATTTTAAATTATTTTAATTATTTTATTTTATTTTAATACAATTATTTTATGTTTATTTCAGCTACAACATTTCTCGTTTTCATTTAGTTTAACTTGATGTGCTAAAATAACACTCAAAATAAAACCGAAATAAAGAAGACATTAATACGAGAGGACTGTGATTGTTAAACTCTATAAGTGATTATTTAATGAACAGTTCATTACATGTAAAGTGTAAGAGATCATAGAGATTTCAAACTTTCTCCATCATATGCATACTGTACATCAGGATGATGGATGTCTTCACGACAGGGCTTGATTACAGGTTTTTAATGAAGGACTAAAAGCTCGTATCAGTAAATGACAGCCGCTTTTTCTTCCACATGACGCTGAAAATTACAGTTCTGTGGGACTGGAAATACAGTGCTTTAATGAAGAACACCTACCATGTTTTATTTTGGTCTTCGTACACTTTAAGAAGCGCTTTAAGGCGTCCGTGTATGAATGTAATTCACACTAATTATGCCCACAACCTCCAAACATCAAGCGCTTTACAGCATCTCGCCGTTTAATGAACTTTTACCTGTGAACGGCCTTTGGATGCTTTCTCTTTTTATTTCTGATGCTGACGGATTGATAGACAGAGCGTGGACAATTTCCACTCGATGGCTTTTAAATGGACAGTAATGAGTGCAATTATGGTTCAGAGGTTAAAGATTCGTTCTTTAGTCCTATAAATGTATTATTCTCTTGTGCCTCTGCTTTTGCCTTTTCCAGAGCGAGTCGTGATGGTGAACAAAGACGTCCTGAACGGGAAAAAGAACATCTCAAAAGCTACCGGAGAATATAGCCCAGATCTGACATGTGAATGATATGTTTGGGAATTTTATGATGAATACTAAATATCCAATAGCATCTGACATTTGCAGTTAAGTGGACAATTATTGGAAATTATTTCCAGCATTTACAAGTTGCAGTTAAATTCGCAATTATGGTCTGGATCATTTTTATGTATATTAATTTAATAAAATATTTTTATTTTTAATCTATAATTTCTATACTTTAATCTACATTAAATCTATGTTATTTTATATAGATTTTAATCTGAATTTATTTATTTATTACTATTCATTATGCTATTTTATTATTTATGCGTTATTGGAAATAACCTTTGCCAACAAGGTTGGTTATTTGCACTCAGTGCATTGTTGTGCTGGGTAGCTCCGCCCACAGTGAAATCTCATTGGTTCAAAATCCTGATGCTGTTTATTCAACATCAAACATGTTCTGATTGGCTGAGACTGGCGCTTTCAGTGTGAACAGACACATTTCTTGTCAATGGAAACTTTCCATCTTCCGAACGCACTGTTCGTGACAATCAAAGGCCTGCGATACACAACAGCAGCTCTGGGGAAATCCTCCGGAGTCTCCGTGTCATCCGAGGACATGTTTATGGCTGTTTCTTTCTCTGAGAGGCCGCTTTTGATCGCCGCCTGATTCTCAGATTTTAGTAATGAGCTCAATCACTTGAGCGGTCTCTCTCTCGCATGAATGTGCTCTTGTGCCGCTGCTTAATCAAATATGTTTCCTGGCTCCGGCTCTCGCGGGAAATCTGCTATTAGCTCGGATGTGTGCCGTCTGTGTGGGCGCCTGAACCGATCGAATGCATCGCACAAACACTTATGAGTCGTCACAGGTGGCCCTTAGCACACTTCTGCTAGCGTCTGAGTGAGGGCCACGAGAGAGCGGAAAAGTTTAGAGAAAAATAATAATAATAATAATAATAATAAAAAATACAATTAAACTAACTAAGTAACTATATTAATTAAACTCTCGCGGGAAGTCTGCTATTAGCTCGGATGTGTGCCGTCTGTGTGGGCGCCTGAACCGATCGAATGCATCGCACAAACACTTATGAGTCGTCACAGGTGGCCCTTAGCACACTTCTGCTAGCGTCTGAGTGAGGGCCACGAGAGAGCGGAAAAGTTTAGAGAAAAATAATAATAATAATAATAATAATAAAAAATACAATTAAACTAACTAAGTAACTATATTAATTAAATGAATAATAAAAAATAGAAATAAATACATAATGAAAATGGACTTAAAAACAAAAATCAATAAATAAATAATGAAAAATAGAATAGTCAATAAATAATAAAAATTTATTTAAAGTAAATAAATAAAACATTGATTTAAAATGAATGAATAAATAAGTAAATAAATATATAAATAGATTAATATAAATAAAAAAGCAATACAAATAAATAATATAAATTAGAATCAGAATAATAATTAGATTTATGTAAATGTAAAATGTAAATGCAATTTAAAATAAATAATAATCAGAATAAAATCAAAAAAATTAAGATAATAGATTACAATAAACAAATAAAAATAAAAAATCGATTAAGATCAAATTTAATAAAATTTAAATTAAATAATAAAAACATTTAAAATAAATATATAACAATAGTAATAATAAATTGAATAAATATTTAATGATTAGATTATAATTAAATATTTTTTTAATGAAAATAAATAAATTGAAATTGAAATAAATAACACAGCTAACAGTACTACAGTGGGTATTAAAAAAACATGATGTTATGTAAACGCTAATAATAGATTATATTCTAAACATCTAAATATAGATTAGAAATATATGGCCCAATGTATAGTGTTAATTTTCCACGTTGATTTTTCACTGGTGTTTTCCACATATTTTGATTTACGCATTGAATTATGTGTTATGTTTCAGGGTTGAAGGAAATGTCCCGGGCTGCGTTTCCCAAAAGCATCGTAAGCTAAAGTACATCATAGACCCACTGAAACCAACGGAGCTCCGATCAACTGAGGCTTACGGTGCTTTTGGGAAACACACAGTCCTGGTAGTTCTGCCACGACAGGGTTTTTTCTTATTTTTTCCCCAAATGTGACCCTGCAGCACAAAAGCAGTGTTAAGTCGCTGGGGGATATTTGTAGCAATAGCCAACAATACATTGTATGGGTCAAAATTATCCATTTTTCTTTTATGCCAAAAATCATTCGGATATTAAGTAAAGATCATGTTCCATGAAGATACTTTGTAAATCTCCTACCGTAAATATATCAAAACTTAATTTTTGATTAGTAATATGCATTGCTAAGAACTTCATTTGGACAACTTTAAAGATGATTTTCTCAATATTTAGATTTTTTTGCACCCTCAGATTCCAGATTTTCAAATAGTCGGCCAAATATTGTCCTATCTTAACAAACCATACATCAATGGAAAGCTTATTTATTCAGCTTTCACATGATGCATAAATCTCAAATTTGAAAAATTCCGACCCTCAAGACAGGTTTTGTGCTCCAGGGTCACATTTATATTTTAGGATGGGGGTCCCTCGTATCCGTGTTGATCCACAGGCTTGACCAGGCCTGCGTTAGACAGTGCGTCAGCGGAGTATGTCAGCTTTATATCAGACGAGGCTCCACTTACGCTGATATCGAGCGGCTGGGTGTGAGGTGAAGCGGAGGCGCAGTCGACCGGCGAAACACCTCCAGCGCAACCCTCTTCACCTGCTTATCAGCGGCACAAGAGCAAAGTGTCCACGAGCCCGTCTCTCTGAACACCGCCGGGTATTTTTAGCAGGAGTGCTCTGGGATAAAAACTTTGTTGGAGCAGAGCCTCATTCTTGGCATAGCCTCTGAATGTCAGAAAGCGGCTGATCGCTGTTGTACTGTACGGTTGTCAGCGTTCAACTTTGTACCAGATGTTTCTCTAAAAAGTCTCACAAAAGTCGACGCAAAAGAGTCAATAGTTGGCATACAGTAACACTGTGTCTTAACTAGAGGCAATGTGATAATGCAGTGAGGACGATTTGCTGCTCAGCTGTTTTCTAATTCTGCAGCATTGCACTGAGTAGTCCCGCCCACCGTGGAATCTGATTGGTTGGACGCTAAACATCAAATGTATTCTGATTGGCTGTGATCGTGTCACATTGCACAGAAGTCTGGAACAGTGTTATTTTAGTATCATTGAGATTAAAATCAATTTAGTTTTATTTTATTTTTAGATTTTCAATTTTTATTTCAATTTTAGCTAAAGATTTAGTAATTTTATTGTGTTTTTGTCAGGGATTTTTATATGTATTTCTCTCTCTCTCTCTTTCTTTTTTTTAGTTCTTCAAGTTAAACTAAAAGAGAAATGTTGCTTAACATTCAGTTAAAGTTTTTTAAACACGATTTTTTTTGGTTGATTTTAATGGTTGTAGTTTTATTTTCAGTCAAATAGCTGAAATAGCAAAACAGCAAAAAGCTGAATTTTCTAAAATAAAATAAAATAAAATAAAATAAAATAAAATAAAATAAAATAAAATAAAATAAAATAAAATAAAATAAAATAAAATAAAATAAAATAAAATAAAATAAAATAAAATAAAATAAAATAAAATAAAATAAAATAAAATAAAATAAAATAAAATAAAATAAAATAAAATAAAATAGTTATGAAAGGGGAGGAAATGGGAAGTGCATATTTTAGTTAAAACACCTAAATGAAATTAAATTAAATAAAACAAAATAAAATAAAATAAAATAAAAAAGCACCAAAATGAAATCATTTAAAACAAAACAAAACAAAAAATAAAATAAAATAAAATAAAATAAAAACTTCTGGTTATGAAAGGGGAGGAAATGGGAAGTGCATATTTTAGTTAAAACACCTAAATGAAATTA
>NW_015661490.1:17745-23852 GCF_001515625.1 Sinocyclocheilus rhinocerous | reverse complement strand
TATATATATATATATATATATGTATGTATGTATATAAAAAGTGTAATTTATATAATTATTGTGGAATGGATGGCTCAAATAACCTGGAGAGAAATGTCTGGCTTTGATTGTAGACTTTCTCCATTTGCTCTCCATGTATTCTCATTGCTGAGACTAGCAAGATAATTTGTGTTTTTCTGAGCCAGTTATTTCATGCATTATTGTTTCTTGCTGAATATTTCAGCTCTTGACTTCAAAAATGCAAAATATATTTCAACAAAGCCTCAGAAATCCTGTAATATTCGTATATAAACGCTCATTCACAATCAGTGCAGACGTGCAGAACTCAGCATGTCACCTTCAGCGGCAGCAGAAAGGATATGAGTGTACTAAAATCCTTATTGATGCTCTTCTAACGAGATGAAAAGGGCTAAAAATATAGAGTGCAGACGTGGCACTAAACCGGAAGATGGCCTTCCCTTTGTTCAGTACTATAAAAGTCTGTTGAGAAAGAAGAGAAAGGTTAGTTAGCGCGACAAAAACTCAGCAGTGACATTTAATATCAAACACCACGTGAACCTCAAACATTTCTGAAACACGAGCGGGAGGAATTTCTGAAAATGGCTTATTGAACCATATGCACAATATGCTCCTGTTTCAGAAATGATGCCCAATATGATGCCCGCTTCTGTAAATGTATATTTGCAACACATTTCTGGAGGACATAAAGGTGAAAATGAGTTTGGTTGTACAGCTCGGTGAAAATTTCAAAAGAAGTCTTTCATGCTCACCAAAGACTGCATTTATTTGATCAAAATCAGTGTAAAAATAGATGGATGGATAAATAAAATATATACATAAAATAACTAACTAAATAAATAAAATGTTGATTAAAATCATAAATAGTAAATTATTAAATTTTGATCGAATAAAATTTGAATAAAATAGATAAGTAATAATAATTAGATTTAAAATAAATTAATAGATTAACATAATAAATAAATAATTAAAGAAAATTCTATATGAAAATAAATTCGAAAAATTAAAATAAAGTACCATAATACAAAAACTGAGAATAAAATTTAAAAAATAATTGTTTTAACATTTTTATTTAGTGATTTTATTCTCATTTTTAATATTTATTTTATATATGTTTCAAATAAATAATAATAATTAAAATAAAATAATGCAATAAATAATACAATTTAGAATAACAAATAATAAAAAGAATAAAACAATAAACAATAAAATATTAGATTTTGAATAAATAGATTTTTAAAAAATAAAATAAAAAGTTCGATTTTAAATAAATAAATAATCATTTAAAAATCATATTACCACAATATTATTATTATAATAATATGAAATATCATTACAATTCGAAATAACTCTTTTCTATTTTAATATATTTTAAAATATAATTGATTCCTGTATTGGCAAAGCTGAATTTCAGTCTTCAATGTCACATGATCCTTCAGAAATCATTCTAACACATTTGCTACATTTGCTACATCTGATACGTTTGTTTGCTCAGGATTCTGTGATGAATAGAATGTTCACAAACAGCACTTGTTTGAAATCTAAATCTTCTGTTACATTATCAGTGTAACACCTTTGATCATTCGAATGCATCTATACTGAATAAAACAGTTTTTTGGTGATAAGAGCATATAAATGCATTGTTGGAACAAACTGTAATTATAATGATAAAGCAGGACGCGATGCTCGGAGTGCAAACAACAGGCAAATACATTACTATGGGCTCAGCGGGAGGACCGGCGCTCTCGGGGGACTCCCGTCTGTCGCGGGAGAGCGGCACAAACACACCTCACGGTTGCCCAGGATTCATGGCCCCCTCGCAGAGCTCCCCGTCACATAAATAATGGCAGAATAATTGCAGGCGGACAGCATCAGTGTCAGCGTGTTTTACAGCTCCAGCAGGAGCCGCTCTCTTGGCCTTTGTAACCTCTGCAAATAGCTGGCTTTCTCCGACCCTTGTGTGCTCTATTCTTACGTAACATCTAGGTCAAGTTTGCCTGTGTTTGTTTCCACTTTCCTCACATTTCCTCTGGGATATCATCTGCCAACTGCAGGTCCACATGAGCGGATCTGGAGAGGGCAGAGGGAAATCCAAGCCAAACGCTGAGAAGTAAATACATGCACAACACATCCACCACCAATAGTTCAGTCAGAAATGAAACGTCTGTCATCATCTGTGCTCAAAACGCAAAGCCAGTTATCCAGTAGACTTGCCAAGCTTCGAATGAGATTTGAGGCCTAAGGCTAAAAGCGAGGTTTGAAGAGAACGAGCTCAAAGCTATCATATGAATTCAGAAGACTTGTAATATAGTGCACTAGTGGTTTAAAAGACGACTGATATTTATATAACTAAATTTGAACTGAATTATCATCTGTAGAGCTGCTTTACAGGCAAAATCGAATTTGATTCATGACTGATGAACTTTACAATAATATATAATAAAAATTTGATTTAAAACAAACAAATAAAATCATTATTTAAAAAAAATAAATGTATAAATTATTAATAATAAATTATGAAATATTATTATCATTTAATATAGCTGTTTTCTATGTGAATATCTGTTAAAATGTAATTTATTCCTGTGACCAAATCTACATTTTCAGCTTCATCGATCAATGATCCTTCATTCTAATTCATTTGCTACATTTGAAATAATTTGATGCATTTGAAAGCTTTTATTTGAAACAGAAATCTTTTGTTACATTATAAATGTCATTTCTGATCAATTGAAATTTGATTTTGTTTCCCGCTTGATCATTTTTACAACATTAACAATCTTATTGAACTGAACTGAATCAACATTGAACTGAATTGCTCTGAATGACACTATTGTCGTCTTTAGCTGAAACTGAAACTAACTTCCAAATTAATCAACTTTGCAGCCTTGAACTGAGTTGAATCAACACTTAACTCAATCATTTAGAGCTGCTTTCCAGTTGAAATTGAATTTGTTTCAGTTGTGATATGGAGCACCAAACCTGCAGAAATGATCAATAAATACATCTAATAATAAGAAAAGAATTACAGAAAAAATGACTTGTAATAAAATTTAGTCCTAAGTACATTTTTGTATTACTATTAATTATTTTCTGTATTTATTTTTAGATTTTTTTCAACTTATTCTTTCATTTTTTATTTATTTTACAGATATGTATGTGTTAATTTATATTTATATCAAAACCCCTTTGGTGTTTTGTAACATCATACACTCTCAGAAAAAAAGGTACAAGAGCTGTCCTTTGCAAAAGCTGTTATGCACCATTTAGGCACAAATATGTACTTTTAAGGTACTAAGCTTTAGAGCTAAATGTGACCCTGGAGCACAAAAGCAGTGTTAAGTCACTGGGGTATATTTGTAGCAATAGCCAAAAATACATTGTATGAGTCAAAATGATTGATTTTTCTTTTATGCCAAAAATCATTAGGATATTAAGTAAAGATCATGCTCCATGAAGATAGTTTGTAAATTTTCTACCGTAAATATCTCAAAACTTAATTTTTGATTAGTAATATGCATTGCTAAGAACTTCATTTGAACAACTTTAAAGATGATTTTCTCAATATTTAGATTTTTTTGCACCCTCAGATTCCAGATTTTCAAATAGTTGTATCTCAGCCAAATATTGTCCTATCCTAACAAACCATACATCAATGGAAAGCTTATTTATTCAGCTTTCAGTTGATGTATAAATCTCAATTTCGAAAAATTTACCCTTATGCCTGGTATTGTGCTCCAGGGTCACAAATAAGGTACAAAAGTGCACCTTTTGAAAAGATACTGCCCCAGTGACAGCTTTTGTACCTTTTTTTCCTGAGTACACTATACTGTAGTGAGTAAATGACAGCAGTTTTATACCGAGTGAATGAAGTCCAGTGGAACGCTTCTCTTCTTCTGAATGTGCTTTATCACTCACAGAGCTCGACGGTGTCAACAAGCGCACTTAATACACTGACAAACCAGAGAAGTGTGAGAAATATAGCGATCATTTTTCACCAGACCAGTCCATGATACGCTAAAGTCAAACCAGCAATGTTATGAGCCCAGATTAGTTTACAATTATGAACATTATTAAATTACTAACGCCTGCGATTTCATTGATAGAAGTGTTTATTGTCTGGATGTGGCTGTTATGTAAGGATGCTAAGCTAATCCCATCCGAACAGGGTTTAAGACATAATATTTCATTTTCTGAAAATGAGTGTCGGCTTGCAAAAATATCAAAGGACGAGGCCTTTAATAGAAGGAGTCCTGTTAAGTGTCAATTCATCTTTCTTAGCATTAGCCACCGGCTTAGAAAAGCCTAAACAGCGCACATTTCCTCGACATTTAAAGAGTTGAGTCTAAACTTTTCGCTGAAATCCATAGAAATGGAGATTTGTGTGCTTGTGAAAGCCAGCGCAGCAGCGGTGGCATTAACAGCGGCTCACTGACTCATGCTATTCATCTGTCTGTATTCCTGCAGCGCAAACACATCCGCTGCCCTTTACTGACGCTCGTTGTTTGCTTCTGGTTTTTTGCTCATATTTAAACCCTTCGGACCAAGTGTAATGTGGTGTTTGGGTTTTGTCATGTTCATGTTTTCATGTCTTTTATTTTGTAATTGTTTTATGCTGTTTGTGTCATGCTTCCCTGCCCTCATGTAGTCATGCCATTGGTTCCTCTGTTCATTGTGTCATGTTCTGATTGGTTGTCTTAGTCATGTGTCTTGTTCCCCATTGGTTTGTTCTTGTCATGTGACCCTCTTGTCTACTATAAGTAGCCCTCATGTTGCCATTGTCTTTCGTTGTGTTTTGATGTTGTAACCTGCTGTCGGTGAGTCTAGTCTGTTCAAAGTCTGTTCATGTCAAGTCAAGTCTGTTCATGCCTCGTCAAGTCTGTTCATGCCACGTCAAGTCTGTTCATGCCACGTCAAGTTAAGTCTGTTCATGTCAAGTCAAGTCTGTTCAAGTCAAGTCTGTGTATCTAGTCTTCGTCTTGTTTGGATTATGTTTGAATCACTCTGTAAATAAACTGCACTTGGGTTCTCACTTCAACTCTCCTTCAGTGGACTGGATTCGTTACACCAAGGTAGAGAACTGGGATGTTTCTGATCTCAAACGTCTGTGAATATGCAGGTAAAAATGTACAGATAAACCACTGAAAAACACAAAAATATGTTCCTAAAAGTACCTTACGCTGCCTCATTTGCAGTGTTGAGAAGGTTACTTTGGAAATGTAACAGATTACAAGTTAGCCTATTTAAAATGTAATAGTAGTGTAACTTTTTCAATTACTTTATTAAAGTAATGTAACTTTTCTAAATTTCATTTTCAAACATTTACACCATGCAGGGTTAACCTTACAGTAGTGCTGTACTTGAATTAAGATGATCACATTTGAACACATCCACCACAAAATCAGACTTTAGTACCGCCTTTTACTTTGAGATTGATCTGAAGTTCAATGCAGATTTAAAATCATAAGAAATAGTTTACTGATACTGTTTTTGAAACCAAATCTTTGCATAACTACAGGAAACACTGCATCTAACAATGGTTTGGAAAAAAAGTTAGTTAAAAATAATAATAAATAAAAGCATATACATCAACTCAAATACGGTTATCTAATAAGCATGTGTCCTATTCTGTGTACTAAACTCCTGAAACATTGGTGTCTTTTTGAAACATTGGTGTCTCTTTGTATATGATATGATGATAGTTTTCTTCAAAATAAGTAAAATACTCATGAAGTGACTCTTCATGATCTCTAGCAGTTCTAGAGATTATGTTTATGTGTTCATGTACTCATATATTGAGGCGGCAGAGGCTGAAAACACCGTGAGCTTCAGTAGGCCTATGTGTAGTAAATGAAACCGCATGTCTGCACCATTAATTTCCACGAGGGGCGGACTGGGAAAAACAATTCAGGCCGGGAAATCTCACACTCGTACACCCACAACATATTCTGAAACATGGACAACCCTATTTTTTTGTATGGACCTCACATAAAAAAAGGTTTAAATCCTTAGGTCGGGGACATGCAAAATAATTAAAAGTTCTCTCTTGAACTGCACCTTCACTTCCATTTTTCTTTTCAGTCTCTTTA
>NW_015661490.1:5791-16467 GCF_001515625.1 Sinocyclocheilus rhinocerous | reverse complement strand
GCCAGGCCACTGGGAATTGTCCCGGTTCTCCCGATGGCAAGACACGCAGAACGCGCAAGATTCATATATTGTCTTTTTGCGGCTTAATATTCACAGACACTAGTCCATATCGCGCTTTGATTCAAGTGTACTGACCTACTTTTGATTTATTCGTCCAAAATGTGGCATATTCCGCCCGCGTTAGACTATAGGACTTCTGTTTTTATGACTGGATTCTACAAACCAGTCTTGTGTTTTCCGCATCGCGGAAATTATAGGGCCATATGTCAGAGTAGTCAGTGCAATTTGGGAAATAAATCAATTAAATCTGTATGTGGATGTGTGTAAATATTCAAATGTATTCCCCTTTGTAATCGTTAACATTTTCATAAGTAACTGTAATTTAATTACACATTTTTTCTTAGTAACTGTAACTGATTACAGTTACATTTATTTTGTAATTAAATTACGTAACGCCGTTACATGTAACTAGTTACTCGCCAACACTGCTCATTTTTGCCTAAAGCAGCATCGTTTGCGATCGCAAATGCATCGTGACAAGCTCAGTGACCAAATTAATTGAAGATGAATCCAAAATGTTTTCAGTCAATAATAAAAAAAATAGAAAAAAATATTGTAATATTGTACCCAATATGCGTGTTCTATGCATATTTATGCTTATTAGAGCGTTGCATTGTTTAAAAATAAGCTAACTGCAAACACTTACTGTATGACACAGGTTTCAGTAAAGATACTGACTTAAATGTGGCTAAAATAATTAATTATGAATTTTACAACTATCCAACCTTAGCCAAATACATGCATTACACTCACGTAAACCAATACATATTATATAGCTAATAATGGCTGCGTGATTGTTTATACTGTCGTAAAATGTAACTATATTATCGCCTGGCAATATATTAAAAGTTGGATATACAACTTTTACACATACAATACACTCACGTGATATACTATATAGCAAATCTATGCTGCACGATTGTTTATATTGTTGCAAAATGTAATTACATTATAAGCCAGTTCTTTATATAAAGTTGTATATATATATTTTTAAGTCAGTATAGCCAACTTGATTTGCAGTATACATTCAGTTATTCGCATAAATGCACTCACTTACAATACAGCGATATACATTATGTAGCAAATCTCAATTGCGTGATTTTTTATATTGTCGCAAAATATGACTATGTTATCGCACAGCTTTATATATAAAGTTCGATATATAGTATATCCTAATTTATTCGCATATTTTTATTCACGTAAAGCGATATATACTATATGTATACTAGATGTAGCAAATCTCAACTGCTTGATTGTTTATCTTGTCGCAAAAATATTATCACTTAGCTCTTTATATAAAGTTGAATATACACATTGTACATACATACTTATGTAAAGTGGTATATACTATATAGCAAATCTTGTCTGCTTGATTGTTTATATCATAAATCTAAGTGCGTTTATGTCAAGCGATATATATACTATATAACAAATCTTAACTGTGAGTTTATATTGTGGCAAAATGTAAATATATTGTTGCTCAGCTCTTTATATAAAGTGTATATGTGACCCTGGACCACAAGACCAGTCATAAGGGTCAATTTTTTTAAATTGAGATTTATGCATCATCTGAAAGCTAAGATAGGACAATATTTGGCTGAGATACAACTATTTGAAAATCTGGAATCTGAGGGTGCAAAAAAATAAAAATATTGAGAAAATCACCTTTAAAGTTGTCCAAACTAAGTCCTTAGCAATGCATATTACTAATTAAAAATTAAGTTTTGATATATTTATGGTAGGAAATTTACAAAGTATCTTCATAGAACATGATCTTTACTTAATATCCTAATGATTTTTGGCATAAAAGAAAAATTGATCATTTTGACCCATACAATGTATTGTTGGCTATTGCTATAAATATACCTGTGCTGCTTATGACTGCTTTTGTGCTCCAGGGTCACATATAAGTATAGGTCACATATAAGGTATAGGTATATATAAGGTCACACATATACACTCACATAGCCATATATACAACATAGCAAATCTCAACTGCTTGATTGTTTGTATCATCACAAAAAGTAGCTATATTATTGCACAACTCTATATTATATAAAGTTGGATATATAATATATCTTATGTAAAGCAATATATACTATATAGCACATAGTGAAGATATTAGGATATTATAAACATTAACATCATGATTTTCTGTAAAGCTTGACTAAAGGCAATTTGGTGAATCTTTATCCTCATCTCAGCAGTAATCCATAAAGCATGTTCAGACTATATGGTCTGCTGTGGAGCCGATCACTCACTCTCTTGTTCTGGAAGTAAAACGGATCGATGTCCTCCAGAGGAACGCCCACCAGTCCAGGAGGAATGTCTCCAAAGATTCGCGGGAGCTGCTTTCCGGCCTCCAGGTCGGCGCGGGACTTGAGCGGCTCCACGTCGCCCAGGTCCTCCTGGTACTTCTTGGCATTGCGGGCCTCCTCCTCGGCGATCCGCTGCTCGATTCCAGCCAGGGACTCAAGAGTGAACCGGTGTAGACTGTCAGGACCCGGTGGAAACAGTATGGCTGCCATCTTCTCATCCTGAGCCTCCTGTCTAAGTGGTTACTTCACAGCTGGTGAGGAGAGAGGAACGTACTGTATTATTGCGTTCAGATTGCATTCTCAATTTCATCGAAATATCAGCTTTATCTCAGATATTTCTTTTTCTTTTTCTTCCATCATATTATACTTTTACACAGAGATTGGTAGGTCTGTTAGTAAAATCTCTTAACTCTAGCAATCTTTGTTGCAGTATTTGCTAAATAAAACAAAACACTTTTTGAGATTTTTCCAAAGTTTGCATTGCTGTAACTCAAGAAGTATTAAAGATATCCTAATATCCTTTTCGATGTTTGTTTTTAACAAACGTTTCTTTTAGCATCCTCACTTTTAAGCTCCTATATGATTCAAGTTCAGAGATATTGGGATCTCAATGTGGCTCCAAGAGTAAATTAGAAATTTTCACCTGAGATTTGGAGCTAAATTACGGGGACATGAAAATTACTTTAGAAAGATAGCAGCATCATTATTTTAGTTTTACACAGAGATTGGTAGGTCTGTTAGTAAAATCTCTTAACTTTAGCAGTCTTTGTTGCAGTATTTACCAATGGTGACAGTTCAAAAATGAAACAAACAAAAAAAACTTTTCGTTTTTTTACCCCCAAAGTTTGCATTGCTGTAACTCAAGAAGTATTAAAGATATCCCAATATCATTTTCAATGTTTGTTTTTAACAAACTTTTCTTTTAGCATCCTCACTTTTAAGCTTCTATATGTTTCAAGACCAGAGATATTGGGATCTCAATGTGGCTCCAAGAATAGATATGACATTTTCACCTGACATTTGTTGCCAAATTACAGGGGCAGGAAAATGACTTTAGAAAGATGGCAGCATAATAATTTTAGTTTTACACAGAAATTGGTAGGTTTACTAGTAAAATCTGTTAACTTTAGGAATCTTTGTTGCAGTATTTGCTAATGGTGACAGTTCAAAAATGGGGGGAAAAACACTTTTTGAGTTTTTTTCCAAAGTTTGCATGGCTATAACTCAAGAAGTATTAAAGATATCCTAGCATCCTTTTACAAGTTGGTTCTTAATATGTTTTTCTTTTAGCATTCTCATTTTTAAGGCCCTATATGATTCAACTCCAGAGATATTGGGGTTTAAATATGGCTCCAAGAGTAAATATCTGAAGACTGAAGACTTGAGTAATGGCTGCCGAAAATTCAGCATTGTATCACAGAAATAAATTACATTTTTAAATATATTAAAATAGAAAACAGTTATTTTAAATTTTTTTTTTTTTTTTAATCTAGAGGAAGTTATATGGGTTTATTTCTCAGGAAAAACATCTTTGCAAAACATCACGAAAAACTTCTTAAGAAAGAAATTAATTAAAAGAAAGTTCGTGGTAACTTTAAGAGGTTATTTACAATGATTTTTAAGAAAATTATTTCAATTCTTCTCAAGTTCTGTTTTCAGAACAATTCTAAGAAAAAAAACCTGATTATTCTAAAAAATGTTTTTGGATTCCAAAATATTCTTAACTTTATTCTTAAGTTAGAAAATAAGAAGAAAATAGCTGGTAATAAAAGAATTAAAAGAAATAATTTTATTCTTAAGAAACCTTTGTGAATCAAAAGACCAGTTGCTCTCCATTGTTGCCTATGAGAAACAATAGAGTTGTTTTGCAAACTCCATGAACTTCACTGCTCGTAATTATCTTCATGAAGCCACCAGAACCGTGTCCTGTGTTTGATCTTTATGTTTTGATCCACGTGTCTCTCATTCAGACTCATTACAGCAGCTGGTCTGTAGTGCCATCGTTTCGCTCATTTGGACGAGAACAAACAGGACACTCTCTCTGACGACACGAGTGCGACTGATGCTGCTGCGTGTCTGTAAATCAGAAGATACTATTATCCACATCAGACCAGCTCCAGAGCCGAGCTGTGCTCTTAACACAGATCGGACCATCTGTTCCTCCGTTCCACTGAATGACTGGACGAGAGATCATTTCTCATCTGTTCGAGCATGCGGCCACAAATCTCACGGCACAATGGGAACATCTGCACTGAACCTCTGAAATCTGAAAAGCTCAAACAACAGCTCACCGTCTCAACAAGTGGCTCCTTCAAACCTCAGCCAGATGTTTAGTCTAAACATTCAGAGACATTAGAGTTAGGAGATGATGATTATGGGCCAGTCGATGGTAGAAATGTCTCAGATGGTAGAGATTTTGCTATACCACAGTACTATAGTATCTGCGTGGTTAGCAGTGCCATTTTAGTATTTTTTAGTAATATTTTGAATTAGATTTTATTTTTAGATTTGAATTTTTAATTTTCAGTAATTTTGTCAAACGTGTTTTCGTCATTTTTTTTTTTTTTTTAAGCAGAAGAGACTTTTTTTCAAAAACAATAAATTAATTATTTATTAATTTAATTAACTTTATTATTCTAAACTTTTGACCAGTAGTATATGAAATATGAATTTTCATTGCAGACTTTGGTATATTGGCAAATCTGAGTTTGAGACATTGTATAGATTATATAGGCTCCTTCAAACCTCAGCCAGATGTTTAGTCTAAACATTCAGAGACATTAGAGTTAGGAGATGATGATTATGGGCCAGTCGATGGTAGAAATGTCTCAGATGGTAGAGATTTTGCTATACCACAGTACTATAGTATCTGCGTGGTTAGCAGTGCCATTTTAGTATTTTTTAGTAATATTTTGAATTAGATTTTATTTTTAGATTTGAATTTTTAATTTTCAGTAATTTTGTCAAACGTGTTTTTCGTCATTTTTTTTTTTTTTTATATTACTATTTAGGTTGAAATTATTTTTTTTTTATTTATTTAGCTAGTCATTTTAGTATTTTAACTTTAACTTATATTTCAGCCAAGACAATATTTCCAATTTTTCATCCAATGCTACTATTTTATTTTATTTTATTTTATTTTATTTTTTACACTTGTTATTAACATTAGTTCCAGTTCTAATGGTTAACATTAGTTAACATGAACTAATAATTAAAATATTACTAAAGCATATTTAATTTCTAATCATATTCCAATACATTGTTAAAATCAGAAATTGATTAATTGTTTGATTATTTATTACACCTGAGCTAACATAAACTAACATTATTAATAATAATAATAATTATTATTATTATAATTATTATTATTATTAAATCTGTTTTGCTCATTTTTAGTTAATGTTATTTGAGCTTTCATCATTAATGGGAACTTTTTGTAAAGTGTTATCATTTCAATTAACAAAAAAATAATATATATATATTTTTTTTAAGACTTGCAAAAAAAAAAAAAAGCATTAAAATTTAAGTGACTTTATGCTTAAAACAAGAACAAAAATGTCTGTCAGTGGGGTCAGAAAAATAATTTAGTTTTCCCTTTAAATTACGCTGATTTTCTGACCCCATTTGCACGTCTTTATTCTTGTTTTAAGCAAAAACTTTTTGATCAAAAAATTTTGATCAAAAAAAGTCATTTTGCTTCTGAAGTAAATGTATCTTGATTTAAGAATATTTAGATATTTGTCCTGGAAAACAAGACAGAGATACTGAACATAGCAGTGGGTCTTAAATGGACAAACACCAGTAATATTCTCTTTTTTAACTCTAATATTACAAACAGACTCGTTCTGTGTTCTAGCACTCCTGGGAACGAGGGGTTAAGCAGATTTTGGCAAGCGCTCCCGTCTTTCCTCAGCACAATCCCACTCTTTATTTCCATACCATTTGAGGAGCGCCACCCGGAAGGCCGTGGAGCCACATTGTGTCCAGCAGAACTGAACAAAACCCACCGCGCTGGAATTGTTTTGTGGCCTCGCAGCAGTGTTTCTGACTGTGGTTTCTCCTTTGAGAGCGAGCGAAGCCTGCAGCATCTGCACCCACACACATCCTTCAGAGCAAGCTGCTGCGCTTCATTCCAGCCGAATATTAATCATGCATTAGACACATTAGAGCGGTTTTCATTTCTTTACTGATATTATGATAAAAAGTGAATGGAATATAAAAAAATATGCATGTAAAGTATGTGCATACAATCAGTATGTGCATTAGACACATTAGAGCGGTTTTCATTTCTTTACTGATATTATGATAAAAAAGTGAATGGAATATAAAAAAATATGCATGTAAAGTATGTGCATACAATCAGTATGTACATTACTTACCATTGATATTTGTGACCCTGGAGTCTTAAGTCGCTGGGGTATATTTGTAGCAATAGCCAACAATACATTGTATGGGTCAAAATAATTGATTTTTCTTTTATGCCAAAAATCATTAGGATATTAAGATCATGTTCCATGAAGATATTTTGTAAATTTCCTACCGTAAATATATAAAAACTTAATTTGTGATTAGTAATATGCATTGCTAAGAACTTCATTTGGACAACTTTAAAGATGATTTTCTCAATATTTTGATTTTTTTTGCATCTTTTCGCATTTATCTCGGCCAAATATTGTCCTATCATAACAAACCATACATCAATGGAAAGCTTATTTATTCAGTTAAGAATTTGAAAAATTGACACTTAAGACTGGTGTTGTGGTCCAGGGTCACATATTATTAATAGATTAATAATATTACTATAGTAGTATAAATATATTAATTATGAAGTAATATTTGTATTATTAATCAATTACATATACACTGTATATAAAAGCTTCATGCTTAAATGACAGAAATCATTTTTCTGTTCTGATATAATACTTTCAATAATAAGTGAATATGTAAATAATGTAAAAAATAATAAGTGAATATCACTATGTACATTATTTAATTGAGAGATATATTATTAACATATTACTAATATTATTATAGTAATATGAATATATGAATAATATATATTCCGTTTTTATTAATTATTTTTAGTTTATTTATTTATTTTATTAAAGCTTTTCATCTAAAATGTAGTTTAGTTTTAATAGCCAAACAGGAATTGTGCATATATGCGCTGTAAAAATGAATAAATAATAATAATAATAATAATAATAATTAAATAATAATAATAATACATTTTTCAAAGATTATTGAAGTGTGTTACAAAAAAAATACTATTTTATTATTTTCTAATACTATTATTACTATTATTTTCAATTTAATTGCAGCCTTTCCTCTTTAAAATTTCATGTTTAATTCCGTGTCGCTTGCCTTTTTTTTTTGTTATACATTTTACATGTACTTTCTATTATAATAACAATAAATTATGCGTAATTACATGCAAGTAACCCTAAACCAAACCCTAACCCTATAGTAAGTGCATGTAGTTAATTAATATCACTCAGTACTTAAATGTATAATTACACTGTAACAAATACACCTTAAAATAAAGTGTAACCTAAAATAAACTAATGCAGCAACATTTATTATTTTCATCCAGTTTAAGATGAATAGCTGAAACTAATCATTATAAATACAAATTAATATATACTATATAGGCTAACATCAAAAAACCCTAAAACTAATAAAAATATCAAAACCACACAAAACAAAATTACTAAAACTTGAACTAAAATTAAAGGAAAAACAGAAAATCTAAAAAATCAAATCAAATTCAAAATATTACCAAAAGTACATCAAGTACATCACCATCAGCCTCCTACCTCCATTCAATGAAATATTTACATTTATTAATTTTTTTAGTGATGCAACTAACTACTATGTTCATAAATGTATGAATGTGTTCATATGCATTAAGTTGCATGGCAAATTTGCAGAGCAAATCCTGACTATCATTCAAGATTACGAGGACAACGTGATTACATTTTTTGATTCATATGCATAAATCATATGCAAAAATCACTTTTATAAGCTGTTTGAACACAGTTGTGTGGCTGCAGTGTGTGAAAACAACCAGCCTGTAATGTTAAAAATACAACCACTCACTTTTTTATAATATCAATAAATCATAAACAGTCTCTCCAAACAAGCGGTTCCAGATTTTCACCAAACGTCCCACCCATTTGTGACGCTCTCTGCCCTATTAGCAGAGAAGCTGCAGTCCGCCATTACTGTTTTCTGTACAAATGGGTAAAGTCCCCTATATGTTTAGGGATCAATACCAACGCTTCATGCGTGAACGTCAGCTCCAGACAAGTATCACATGTTTGTTTTCCAAATAGCCTTTCTGAAAGAGCTTCGTGGCACTCTGCTTACACATATTTTCAAAACTTTACACACATATCCAAGAATTGCACACACAAAATGCAAAATGCCTCACATCTCTTGCAAAATGAAGCACATTTGCATTCAAAATATCACAAACACATCTCAAAAGCAAACATTTGCAAACACCTTTGCCATAATATTACAGTTTTTCTCGATTGCTAACACACAATTCATGAAACAATTCACCATTTTCTCACAACTATAAACACAATCTCAAAACTATACACGAACTTGTGCAAACTTCACACTTCCAGCTCAAAATCAAATAGTTTAGTCAAAAACATCTGTTCTGTTTTGTCAGACTCAAACTTTAGCCTCAGATGATACACAAAGCTGTCAAATACACAGACTACTTCACTGTCTAGACAACACTAGTGAGATCAACTCAAAACACTGTAACCAAAACCTGCTTTTGGGAAACAGGAATCCTTTTGCTAGTCAATGTCTGTTACAGTATACGACATAAATATAAGGGTGCAGATACAGTCAAATTCAGCATTAAACTGTAAGAAAAGTTTACTTTCATTACACTACTGTAAAGAGATCTTACGGTAGATGAAAAGCATTACATAGAAGAGAAAAGTTCAAAAACCAAACAACTGATTATACAGTAAACGCACATTGGAATATACTGCCAGTTACTGTAAATAAATAAATAAATTCATTCATTCATTCAGCATCCTCTGCCAAATTGCATTACAGTATTGGTAGTATCCTTATTTGTTATACTATAGCAGTTTCTTAGTCTTCTGACAAAAGACTTCTCTGCCTCCCGTAGACAGCCATCTCTCAGTTCTGCACAAATACAGTACATGTAAGAACTACTTGGCTACAAATAAATCCAACAGTAATGAGTTGAGGGTGTACTGTACAACATGCACTACAGTATTTACTGTACATAGAATAATGAAAGTTCTCTCATCTGAAGCACTGCTGCTGTGTACTGTAATTATATTGTGTGTGTATTGTGTAAGTAGTATTGAAACCCTGTAGATGAGCTGTAGGCTAACTTCCCTCATGGTCAGTGCATGCAGAAGAACATGCTCAACTATAGTGCTTTGTATTTCATCAGGAACTAATGAAATTTGACCTCATCCCCTTCGTTTTTATTTCCCCCTCCTCTTCCTCTTCGTCTCCCACTACCAGGATTCATTTTCCAAAACTCATAATCACTTGTGCTCCTGTGCATATCATCCTGAGATTCTGACCTGTGTGTCATCAGCTTTGCTGCTGAATGTTCACACATGGATAAATGTGTGCTGTTTGAGTTCATTTTTTGATGCTTGAGTTAATTATATTGTGTGTTTGTGTTTTCTGAATGAGAACATGGTTAAACCTGTCGTTTTTGTGTAGAGTTTATAGCAGTTTCTTAGTCTTCTGACAAAAGACTTCTCTGCCTCCCGTAGACAGCCATCTCTCAGTTCTGCACAAATACAGTACATGTAAGAACTACTTGGCTACAAATAAATCCAACAGTAATGAGTTGAGGGTGTACTGTACAACATGCACTACAGTATTTACTGTACATAGAATAATGAAAGTTCTCTCATCTGAAGCACTGCTGCTGTGTACTGTAATTATATTGTGTGTGTATGTGCTCCTGTGCATATCATCCTGAGATTCTGACCTGTGTGTCATCAGCTTTGCTGCTGAATGTTCACACATGGATAAATGTGTGCTGTTTGAGTTCATTTTTTGATGCTTGAGTTCATTATATTGTGTGTTTGTGTTTTCTGAATGGACCTGTGCAAAATGATGGCGTTTTTGTGTAGAGTTCTGCAGAGAACACTGAGTAAATTGGAATGTGTTTGCAAACAGGTGAAATGTGTTCAAAGTTTTGAGAAACGTGTCTTTGTGATGTATCTGAAGCGAAGTGTGTGAGTGCGTATGTGTGTGTGTGTGTGTGTGAGTGTGTGT
>NW_015661490.1:0-2716 GCF_001515625.1 Sinocyclocheilus rhinocerous | reverse complement strand
ACTTAAAATAAGTAATATATTACTATGTGTATATATATTTGTAATCTATTTTTATTTTATAAATATATTAATAATATTTTAAATTTTAATATATCAAAAATATTTTAAGTGATATTTAGGTTATTTAAAATATATTTTAATATTATTAGTAGTAGTAGTAGTACTAATAGTATAGTATATATATATATATATACATAACAAAATTACTCAAATTTAACTACAATTAAATTGTAAATACAAATACAAATACAAAATATAAAAATAGAAGCTAATTCCAAATATTTATAAAAACTATAATATTATGTAAATAATACTAAACTAACACTGCTACAGACATTATGAATCTCTGATTCAATGATTCTTTCACTGATTCACTGATTCTTTCACTGATTCAGTGAATCTTTCATTCCAAAAATATGAATCTGAATGCATTTACATTTATGAGTTTGCCAGATGCTTTTATCCAAAGCAACTCACAGTGACAAAACAATAGCAGGTTACAGAAAATATGACCCAGACAACACTGAACACTGTGTTAATATCCAATGTTAGTCTTTTAACTAAATGCATTGCAATTCTCCATCTCCTTGTTATACTGTCTGCAGTTCATTATTTGTCGAGACTCACACAGCATCATCTCAGGACGTCTCCGGGTGGTTTTAAGAGAGGATGGACTGATTAAACCATCACTGCAAACAGAAACAAGGTCAGTCCGGATCAATGAGCAGATCTTTACTATCAGCAATTTATGACTGAATTATTCAATCCCAGCACGATTATGAAGACGACGGCCACTCAATTCCTCAGAGCCTCGTGTCCTTAATTAACACGGTGAATGTTAGTAATGTCAACCACGCTCGTTGTTTCAGGAGTAATAAATCCTATGTGCTCACCGCTGAGATTAGAATTAGACAAACGACGACAGGACAACGACATGACTCCATCCCCACTGTAAGAGCAGTATTATCATTACAAATCAGGGTTTCACTGAATCATGCATATGCAGAAACCCTGCTTTCTCTGGCATTCATGTTAACTAGCTAAAATGAAATATCTCTATTTTTTTAGTCTTTTATTCAATACACAAAGTACAATTCAAAAGCTTGTGGCTGGTAAGATTTATTCATGTTTGGGAAAGAAGTCTGTTATGCTCACCGAAAGCTGCATTTATTTGACCAAAAATACAGTAAAAAATTTGAAATATTATTATATTGTAAAATAACTGTTTTCTATGTGAATATCTGTTAAACTCTAATTTATTTCTGTGATGTGCAGCTGTATTTTCAGCATCATTACTCCAGTCTTCAGTGTCACACGATCTTCAGAAATCATTCTAATATGCTGATTTCTGATTATTATTAATGTTGAAAACAGTTGTGCTGCACAATATTTTTGTGGAAAATGTGATGCATTTTGTTTTTCAGGATTCACAGATGAATAGAAAGTTCAAAAGAACAGCATTTATTTAAAATAGAAATCGTTTCTAACATTATAAATGTCTTTACTGACACTTTTGTTCAATTTAACGCAACCTTGAAAAAAATTTTTTTTATTTTTTTTTAATTTAAGAAAAAAAAAAAAATATATATAATAATGAAATGATAATAATACAATAAAAAGATGGGTAACACCTTATTTAAACCCTTTATGTATAATGCATTATAAAGATATTCATAATGTATTTGTTGTAATACATTATATCTTTTCATAAATAATTGTAACCAAAGTTAAAATGCATAATAATATTTTAATTTTTTAAAGTATTATAGATTTTGTATTATAGATTTTAGGTATATATTAAAATATTAAAAAATATATATATTTGATATTTATATCTAAAATGCAATGTGGAGGCTTCAGTGAATATTTTTTGATTCCATTATTTATTTATTTTCCACTGATTCACTGGTTCAATGATTCTTTCATTTCTGCTGCTAAAAATAATGCTTAAAATCTGTCTTTACTCTCTCGCGAGTCACAAGAAGGATCATGAAACTAGATAAAATAGCCCAAATGTAATAGCCAAACACAGATTAAGATCATCAAAATATTCAGAAAACTGCAAAAATATATATTACATTAAAATATATTGTGACTATTCAAAATTCCACTACTGTGTATGCAATTAACATCATTTTGTTCAATCCTATTCAGGTTGACATAATGCTGCATTCGTCTCAGACACATTTCTGCCGCTGTCGTTCCTCTGTGAAGCACACATTGTCTTTACATGACTGAGGATTGTAGAAATCAAAGTGAAATGAAAGCTGATAGCTGTTTAGTGAGGATACAGTAAATCAATGGCTTTCTGCGCGAGCGTCATGTTCACACGATCGGATTTCGTATCCGAGAACATATTCAACAGGTTTTTCTCAACAACAAACCCAATGCATCAGTAAATGAGTATCTGAGCTCAAATTCACATGCCTCTGAAGACATTCATAGAGAAAACTTACACAAAAGTACCATAGTATTACTATACCATGTTTTGTGGAGACATAGTAATCATTCTATGACCATTTGAAAGCATCACTGTAAACATACTGCTACTATACTTTTTAGCTGTACTACGGTATTATATATATTTTTTTTTTTTAACTATTAAAGTACCACAGTACTGAATTTAGTTGAACTTGTTTTTTGCACTTGTATATTATAATTTTACTATAAGGTATTCTGAGCTACTATTTCTGTTTACAAAATGCCTGTACAGAAA
>NW_015661489.1:0-2423 GCF_001515625.1 Sinocyclocheilus rhinocerous | reverse complement strand
AATTGATTTGTTAAATCAAATGAAAAATGGTATGTCCGATTGGTCCAGACGCTACACCGCCTATAGAAACCACACATCCCAAGCACCCGCATTAACTCTCGACGAGTCCGTGGACTAGGGAGCTCCAGAATGGCTCTTACTTTGGCTTGCCTAGGCATCACCTTTCCTTGCCCAACTTCATGCCCCAAATAAGTAACCTGGCCCTTTCCCAGTTCACACTTTGGTAAATTAATAACCAGCTGAGCTTCATGAAGCCTTTGAAACAGACCTCGCAAATCCTGCAAATTCTCAGACCATGAGGCGCTGTATACCACAACATCATCTATATATGTAACCACATTTGGGAGACCAGTAGTGACTAGATTCATTAGTCTTTGAAAGGTGGCAGGTGCGTTTTTCATTCCAAAAGGAAAAACCTTGCAAAAGTATAGGGTGTCAGGAGTCACAAAGGCAGAGACTTATTTCGCCCATTCTGATAATGGCACCTGCCAATACCCTTTTAATAGATCTAATTTGGAAATAACCTGGGCATTGCCAATTTGATCAATGCAATCCTCTAGTCATGGTACAGGAAAGGCATCAGTTTGTGTAACCCAATTAACTTTTCTATAATCGATACAAAATCTAAGAGCTCCATTGGGCTTCGGAACGAGAACAACAGGGGAGCTCAACTCACTCTGTCCTTGCTCAATCACTCCAATTTTCTCCATATATGAAATGTCTTGCTTCATTAAACCCAGCTTATTAGGCGACAGCCGATAGGGGTGTTGTTTAATAGGGGCTGCATCTCCCGTTTCGACATCATGCACTGCTAAAGTTGTAAGGCCAGGGGTATCCTTAAATAACTCTGGAAACTAATTTACCAAGCCCTCAACCTCTGCCCGCTGCTCGGAAGACAAATGTTCAAGCCACATAGAAAAATCCTGCAAATCGGAAGAATTCCCAAGACGAACGCCAATGGGCTCCACCTTTACATCCTCTTCCTGTAAGGGAAGACTGTTAGATGGCTTCATTGAAACATCCACAGACGTATCTGGAGACAGAGAGGGACCTACTGAAATTGCGGCAACAGCCACCTTTCCCCGTACGTGATACGGCTTCAAAAGTTTGACATGGCACAACCTTGTTTTTTGCCGACAATCAGGGGTCCTAATCACATAATTTAGGTCCCCAACCTTTTTCAACACAGAATAAGTTCCTCAAAACTTACTACTGAGTCTGTCCCCCTGCATTGGTGTCAACACAAGCACTTGATCTCCCACCATAAAGGTATGTTCCACCACCTTTTTATCATATTGGGCCTTCATACGGGTCTGAGCCCTACCCAATGACTCCCTTGCGATCTTACAAGCAGACCAGAGACGCTCTTGAAAAGCAGTCACATACTGTAACAAGGTGGTCTCATTTTTCGACTTCAGGAACATCTCTTTCGCAACCTTTAAGGGACCCCGCACCTCATGCCCAAACACCAAAACGAAAGGTGTAAACCCTGTGGAATCATTCACAGAATCCCGCAAAGCAAACAACAAGAAAAGCATTGCGGCATTCCAATCCCCCGGAAACTGAGCACAGTAGGTTTTAATCATTGTCTTTATGGTTTGATGGCACCTCTCAATGGTCCCCTGGGACTGAGGATAATAGGCAGATGAAACAATCTGAGTAATGCCAAGCTCATGCAAAACTTCTTGGAACACCCCAGATACAAAATTAGACCCTCGATCTGATTGTACCTCTCGGGGAAGACCAAATCTAGAAAAGAAACCCAACAATGCATCCAACACAGTTCGAGCCTTGATGTTTCTCAAAGGGATCGCTTCAGGAAAGAGTTGTCACATCCATAATAGTGAAAAGGTACTCATGTCCCTTCTTTGTCTTGGGAAAAGGACCCACACAATCTATCAGAACCCTATAAAAAGGCTCCTCACACACCGGAGAAGGACACAAAGGGGCAATTGGAATTTTCTGGTTAGGTTTTCCAACCAGCTGACAAGCATGACATGACCTACAATATGCCACCACGTCTTTATGCAATTTAGGCCAGTAAAAGTGCTGCAAAATCTTCCTCATGGTCCCTCTGTCTCTGTCTATTTAGCTGGTTTACTCGATCACGTTCAAGCTCCAACCTCACACGTTCATTTTCCATCTCCTGCTCCTTACTCTTCCCAATAGCTTCACATTCTTTCCTCATATCTTCCCTAGCAGTTTCAGCGGTTGCATCAGGTACCCCAAAATACAACAAAAGCGCATTAATTAACTCAGACTTCCTAATATCATCCTTAACGTCATCAATTTCACAATGCTGTACTACTTCCAGAAGCTGCTATTTTTTAAGTCTAGAAAGCTTTCCCAGAGTGATTTCACCCTCACAAAATCGATCCACAGGCAGAACACTCAGCAGACCGTCGTCACGGACCCCCTCAGCA
>NW_015661488.1:840-982 GCF_001515625.1 Sinocyclocheilus rhinocerous | reverse complement strand
AGATGTGAATCATTATCCTAAATTTTTTTAATTGGATGAATGAAAAAATTTTTTCAGTGTAATATATGCCTATAAGCGGGTGCACAACGCATGTACACTTTGCTTATTACACACACAGGGACGCGCAGCAGCACACAAATGT
>NW_015661488.1:0-830 GCF_001515625.1 Sinocyclocheilus rhinocerous | reverse complement strand
TAAATCTCTAATAAATCATGAATCGGTTAGATGTGACTGGCAATGCTTCGGCTCGCGCGCGCTCCGCCACACTGTTTCGATCAGAGTAAACAATGCTCCTTAAATGACCGCTTAAATGTCATTTAACTAGTAAATGTAAAATGAGAATGGAGTGGACTGTGGAAGCGCACAGGTGGAGCAGAGAAGCAAAACTACTGTTCAGGATTTCAAGTGCAGGTCAGATTCATCTGTAAATATGCTATTGTTGTTTTGTCTTTGTACTTAAGCAGTAGCAGCCCATTGCTAAATAGTCATCACTCAAAATACTGTATACTATATACTAGTATACTGTATACTAGCCTAAATAGATAGCCTAATCATTATCTATTGTAAAGTTACAATAGTAATTTAGCAGACAAATAATCGTTTTATAATATATAAACGTAGCATTTGGACCAATCAGACACTCAACTTTTTGTTATATTTAACAAATAATATCTAACGCCCCCTCACCTAACCAAAGGGACAATTACGAGGGTCTATGTACCCTTCCCCCGAAATGCATCTAACACCTCAGAAAGGCAGAACAGGCCTCTGGTTCCATGGCAACCAAGGCTGATATCACTGGTTTTATTGCTCAAAGGAATGCGGACATAGAAACTCACACCTCATTTACCCTTAGGAAAGACACACAATGCCCAAGAATGGACTATTCTCTAATTAATTCATAGAAAAACCTTTCTATGAATGAACACACATATCCTTCAGGTCATTGCATATATTATTGCTGTCTTGTATATTATCTCTTGTATTGTAGACTATTTTATGCATGCTTATGATAGAACCACTCA
>NW_015661487.1:1429-1595 GCF_001515625.1 Sinocyclocheilus rhinocerous | reverse complement strand
ACTCATACAGAATTACAACTTCTAAAATATGTGTATTAAAGACTCTTTCCAGTTTTGATATAAAACCAGAGCTTTGAATAATTAGTTTTTTCCACAAAATGACATTGTTACCTTAAAATCCTTAAGATGGCATCTACTTCCAACTAAAATAAAATACTTTTTTTAT
>NW_015661487.1:649-840 GCF_001515625.1 Sinocyclocheilus rhinocerous | reverse complement strand
AGACTGATAACATGAATGGTAACTCTGGTAAACATTTGGAACATACCTTTGGAAGAATTTGTTTGCATTTGGGCCCGCTCTTTTCTTCCCCCATCTATGTCCAAAGTGAGCAGCAGCCATCTTTGATAAACTTTTCAATCTCTATCTGATGCACTGCCAGTACTTGCATTTCTTTGCACTGATTGAAAAAA
>NW_015661487.1:0-638 GCF_001515625.1 Sinocyclocheilus rhinocerous | reverse complement strand
AATCTCTCCATCTGATGCACTGCCAGTACTTGCATTTCTTTGCACTGAAAGAGATCAGTCGCAATACTATAGACCAGTGGTGTCAAACTCAATTCTTGGAGGGCCGCAGCTCTGCAGAGTTTAGCCTGCTTGGAAGTTTCTAGTAATCCTGAAGACCTTGATTAGCTGAATCAGGTGTGCTTGATTATGGTTGGAGCTAAACTCTAGCACTATGTCAGAAAACTCACAATTATAGCTTCATTATGAATAAACATTACTTTGATATTATATGTGTAGAATGGTTTATTCAAATATTATGTTATATGTTAGATTATCAAATGTTTACTCACCAGGGTAGCAAGCTCTTCTGGTCTTCTGGCAATTAGCAGCACAAAAAGCCCATCAGGTTTTGTCATTAGATGTCAAAGCTAGTGCGCATGTCTTGAAACTCATATAGCAAAAATAATGTTAAAGTTCCCTTAACCACTTTAAGCTTGTTTCATTATATAAATTAAATAATTAATTTCCAAATGTAGTTAAAGAAAAAAGAGAATGTTGGATAAAAGGGAAAAATATTAATAGGAATTAAATAAAAAATAGACAAAAAAATAACATAACATGCACTGTAAAAAATGACCGTGAATTTAACGGTAAAAGAC
>NW_015661486.1:0-530 GCF_001515625.1 Sinocyclocheilus rhinocerous | reverse complement strand
ACTGTAGCTTTTGATCAATTTAATGTGTCCTTCCTAAATAAAAGTATTATCTCTTTAAAAAAAAAATTCTATATATCAGGGTTAGTATATGGTTAACTAAAACTGCAACTAAAATTGAATTCTCATCTCATGTACTAAAATAACTAAAACAAAAAGTAAAATAAAATTAGAAACTATAGAGACATAACGATATGTGTATGTGTGTGTGTGTGTGTGTGTGTGTGTGTGTGTGTGTGAGTGTTTTCCAAACTTGTTCCTGGAGGCACGCCAACAGTACTTCCAATTTTTGGAAATCCTCCTAATCAAACACACCTGGTTAAACTAATCAGTTTGTAAAATAGATGGGTAAGATAAAGGAGTCATCCAAAATGTCTGCTGTTGGTGTGCCTCCACACTGTAAAATCCAATAGTTTACCTTACTTAGATTGAATTAGTTATCTTTACTTAGTTGTTATACTTACTAGGTATTATAAAGTTACAGCTACTTTCAAGGCAAATAAAGAATGTACTTACTGTTTTGAGTGACACTT
>NW_015661485.1:900-1264 GCF_001515625.1 Sinocyclocheilus rhinocerous | reverse complement strand
AATTAAAAACTCTTACAAAATTAATTTATACTATTTAATTAAAATAATAAATATTTATTACAAAGCGGTTTCGGTTTTCAGCAAAGTGCATCAATAATTTCTGGTTTCGGTGCATCCCTAACAATGATTTACAAAGAGACTACACTGTATTTGTAAGGCTCTGGTCTCTTCAAAGATATAATCTGGAGGACATCTGCTTCACTTTTGTAAATGCTTAAATGTGTAAATTAGTTAAAAAATAGTGAGTAAACTGATTTATTGTTGATTTTGGTTCATTTGCTTTTCCACACAGAAATTCATGTTCAGTGAAGCTCCTCCCACAACAATCACACATTCAACAGTTCACCAATAAATGCTGGAATAT
>NW_015661485.1:0-446 GCF_001515625.1 Sinocyclocheilus rhinocerous | reverse complement strand
TATATATATATATATATATATATGTGTGTGTTTATATCAGGGTTCATTTTTATCTCCTTTCACATTTCTCTGTTTTTATGACTAACTGAAAATAAACCACTTTTACTTTTATTTCAGAGTTAAATGAAGAAAATGAGGAGAATGAAGAATTGAGTGAAGTTGAGGAAAGAAAGTGTGACAAAAGTAGAGAAAAACCTTTGAGTTGCTCTGAAACCAAACAGAAAGATTTAAAGAAAAGAAGAGCCAATAAAGCTTTCACCTGTCCTCAGTGTGGAAAGAGTTTGTCAAGCAAATATGGTCTTAATATTCATATGAAAGTTCATACTGGAGAAAAACCGTTTACTTGTGATCAATGTGGAAAGAGCTTCATTCAATCAGCACATCTTAAGGAACACGTGAAGATCCACACTAGAGAGAAACCACACACATGTGATCAATGCGGCAAA
>NW_015661484.1:0-814 GCF_001515625.1 Sinocyclocheilus rhinocerous | reverse complement strand
TTCAAAACTTAGTCACGACTGTGAGAATGAGAATATTACAGGTATGACCGGATTCAAAAACAGTATTTTTCTTACAGAAACAACATTTCCAACCGTTTGTATTAAACCAGCACCACAACAAAACAACAGAGAGCGCGGTGAAACTGATCTTCTTCTTCTTCTTGTTGTTGCTTTACGGCGGATCGCAGACTTATAAGTGCATTACCGCCACCTATATCTGCTCATTGAGCGCGCGCTAGTGATGACGTCATCGCCGCGAGGCGGGATCAACGGCAGATCATCAAAAAAAGCACCAGTTAAACTTAAAACGTCAAAACATTTATAAAACACATTAAACAAGAACAAGGGTTACTAACAGACTAATATTTGAATTCATTTAGATATATTTAAAACTAGTTGCTTAAAATTGTTTTGTTTGATGAGAATTTAACCAAAAATATTTTATGTACTTTCATTAGCGTCTTTGCAAATATACACAATCACTATAAACTGACAGACCAGTGATTAACCTCGTTCTTTTGTCTCTATTCATAAAGAGACATTTGCATAGATGGGCGAACATAATCACCTGATTTTGTAAATATGGCCAATTACATTTGCATTAAGCACCCAGTTTGCACTTGTCTATAATTAAAATGAATAGCTTAGATTTACAAAATGAGCTTGCAATAGCATAAATAAGCCTTTTTAACATAAAAACGTTGAATACTGATATTTGAAACAATCAAAAACATGAAAAAAAAAATGGTCAAAATGTAAAATTAAAACTGCCAGTAGGCTATAGGTGATGTTAATGAGTGAGTCATTGAGATTC
>NW_015661483.1:0-571 GCF_001515625.1 Sinocyclocheilus rhinocerous | reverse complement strand
ATAATGTTCTTTTTAGCAGCATCATATGACCCCTTTAAACTGCCATAATTTTAAAAGACAATATCTCAGTTTGCATTGAACTTTCAGCGACAAGTGAAAACAATACTAAACAGTTCTGAACAAGCGTGTTGTTGGACTTTGATGTCAGAGGACAATAGGAGATGGACTTTTTCACTGGAATAAGAGTTATTATGGATTATGGACTTGTATAGGCCAGAATCAAGGGGTCATATGATGCTATTTTAAAGATCATTCTTTTGTGTATTTGGTGTAACAGAATGTGTTGACATGCTTTAATGTTCAAAAAACAAATTTTTTTTCAAATACTGTACATTATTGTAGGTCCTCTATGCCCCGCTTCTCTCAAACGCTTCGTTTTCTACAAAGTCCCTCTTTCCGTCAAGCGCAGTCTGCTCTGATTGGCCAGCTGACCCAGTGCATTGTGATTGGCCGAACACCGCAAGCACTCGTCGGAAATGTAACGCCCCTTACCATAATCACGAGGTTCATCTTTCAAAATAAATGTAAAGTGTAGGATATCAGACCGAATCAGACAATCTAAGATTTGGTC
>NW_015661482.1:498-580 GCF_001515625.1 Sinocyclocheilus rhinocerous | reverse complement strand
TACAAGCACACCGCTCCACTGAGAACTCCACTTACCGGCAGCCGCCGACGTTATGAAGGCATCCTGGTAGTGCGCTACATTA
>NW_015661482.1:0-254 GCF_001515625.1 Sinocyclocheilus rhinocerous | reverse complement strand
GGTATTGAAGGTGGAAGAGAGCGCTGTACATTCACTCCCCCCACCTACAATCCCTGCCGGTACGAGACTCGAACCCGCAACCTTTGGGTTACGAGTCCGACTCTCTAACCATTAGGCCACGACTTCCCCGCACTGTTGCACTTAAAGCACTGTTGCCAACTCTCGCAAGACAAATAAGCATTACCGCGGGAAGTAGGGGTGCTGCAGCACCCCTGGCTCGGAGCTAAAGAAAAAATGGGGGTGCGGTGTTAAAA
>NW_015661481.1:366-538 GCF_001515625.1 Sinocyclocheilus rhinocerous | reverse complement strand
AAGCACATGTTGCATCTCAAAGATGGTGTTCTCACATATGTCCCTAAGCCCCTCACTACGCCAAAGCTCGTAGTCTCTCAGGGCCAAAGGGGGATGATGCTGACGCCCATGATTGATTCACCATGCGCTGGACACCATGGCACCAAGGCCACCTACGAAACGCTCAAGCAAG
>NW_015661481.1:0-158 GCF_001515625.1 Sinocyclocheilus rhinocerous | reverse complement strand
ACCACGGTCAACACGGGGTAACAAATACTTCCTCACCGTGGTTTGCGAATTCACAAAGTGGGTAGAGTGTCTCTCAGCTCCCAACGATACTGCAGAAACGACAGCCTGCCTTTTGATGAATCACATCTTCTCAAGGTTCGGACTGCCTTTAAGGGTCA
>NW_015661480.1:0-796 GCF_001515625.1 Sinocyclocheilus rhinocerous | reverse complement strand
ATTTTTATTAATGTAATTATTAATGGTTAATGAATGTTTTATTACACTTGACCAATAAGTGGCGCTGTTACCAAATTGATGTGGTATGGTCAGTGTGAGGTGTCAATGGCACACACAAAGTTTGTTGTCATTATGTTAAAGCTTTGAAGAGATATAGCCTTAGAGTCATTTTGGCACAGTGCCTTTTGTAGCAGATAGCCTTAGAGTCATTTTGGCACCGTGCCTAAAATTTGTAGCAGCGCTGTACGAAAACGGTTTCGTCTATCGACACGAAATCCATAACATTTTGTCAGCACAGTCTGAAGATGATTTGACTCGATTTTGGTGAAAATCGGACCAAGGCTTGAGGAGGAGTTCGAAAAAGTAGGTTTACAGCATAAATCAAAATGGCCGACAGGCAGTTCGGATTTGCTAAGGAAAAATTGGTATGTCTGTTGTCGGCATAAGCCAAGGGATATTTTGAGACCAGTTTCATTGCAATAGGCTAATGCAATCAAAAGTTATTAGCATTTTTGTAAATTTCATAATTAATAATAAATCAATGGTTTATTACTCTTGACCAATAGGTGGCGCTGTTACCAAATTATTGTGGCGTGGTCAGTGTGAGGTGACAATGGCACATACAAAGTTTGGTGCAAATACGTCAAAGCTTTGCAGAGATACAGCCTCAGATGCATTTTGGCATCTTAACCAGCAAATTCGTTGATGCTCTAAACGAAAACCGTTTCATATATCGACTCGAAATCCATAGCTTTTTGCCAGCTTGGTCTGAAGATGATCCGAGTCAAATTTGGTG
>NW_015661479.1:0-2577 GCF_001515625.1 Sinocyclocheilus rhinocerous | reverse complement strand
AAATACTGTTATTAAACCATTTCAATTATAAATTATGAGCTAACTCTTGATTCAACATTAACATTAAAGTGCTACCTACTGAAATACAATATAGTCACGTAATAGCGACGCTCTCCCAAATATTTGGCTATTCTAACTGTACTTATTTCCGTCGTTGGTATAAGTGGCAGTGGGTGGTAACAGACTAGAAATGTACAGTATTATACTAACGCAGAGGTGGACAATCCAGGGGTCAGAAAGTAAAAGTCCTGTCATATGTTTATTCCACCCATGAACTCAGCAGCTGATTTCACCAGAGGAGGAACCAAGTCATTCCTTTCAAATCACAAACCAGTCTCGAGTCATATCCCAAGTCCTCTCACAAACGAGTCTCGAGTCAAATCCCAAGTCCTCAAAGAGTTAAAGTTAATGAGATAATTAAGTGACTAATTAAATGATGATTGTGCATTAGTGATGAACACCTGCTGTTATTGAGAATTACAGAGGATCAGATGCTGATATTTTATTGGTTAAAATGATGTAACCATCATGGAGATCAGTGTTTGCTTTAGTTGGGCTCTTGACCCTTTCAACAATTCAAAGAGGTTTGCTTTTTAGCAATTGCAATATTGCTTTACAACAAACATTTGTGCACCTGCACATTGCTGAATTAAAGGCTTGAGGGAACAGACGAGCTTACACTTTCTGCTTTTAAGTCACTTGAATGAACATCATGAAAGAACATCATTGGTTTATTGACTGACATTCAGCTGTTTCAGAACTGCATTTAAGTCCTATTAAACAAATGTCACCGTAGTGCTTAAATATTGGAAAAAGAACAACTATACTGCTCAGGCTTTTAGACTTGAACACTATTCATACGATCCTCAACAGTGGTGACAATAATTATTCCTACTGCAGTGCAAGATGATCCTCAAGGTGGGTGACAATAATTATTCCTACTGCAGTGCAAGATGTGAGTTTTTACTATGGTGTTTACCCAGCATGCATTGCAGCATGAAGCATTTTGTTGATTGTCACCATTGTTGAGATTCATATGCTGGTTCTTGATGTCTGTGTGTGTCTAAATAGTACAAGAGCTCAAATATTCATATGCATTACATATATGTAAGATTCACTCAATAATTAATACAGCAACGCTTTCATTGCATGCTATGGTTTCACAAGATTTGTTACTCAAAATCATTGCATTTAATTGAAAAAGAAAAATATAAGTAGTTCAGATTTAAACAGGTCAGTGTCTGTTAATTATTACATCATATAAAAACAGGTAACAGCTGCTCACTGCATAGCACAGATCTCACTGCTTTATAACACCACAATTAGTGTTATAGAGAGATCTAACACAAGAAGTCAAGGGCCAAGAGCCCAACTAAAGCAAACACTGATCTCCATGATGGTGGCATCATTTTAACCAATAAAACATCAGCATCTGATCCTCTGTAATTCTCAATAACAGCAGGTGTTCATCACTAATGCACAATCATCATTTAATTAGTCACTTAATTATCTCATTAACTTTAACTCTTTGAGGACTTGGGATATGACTCGAGACTCGTTTGTGATCTGAAAGGAATGACTTGGTTCCTCCTCTGGTGAAATCAGCTGCTGAGTTCATGGGTGGAATAAACATATGGCAGGACTTTTACTTTCTGACCCCTGGATTGTCCACCTCTGTACTAACGTGCTGATAATGTTTATTTAGTCCTTCGGCAACCCTACAGCCTGAACCACTGTAGGGAAACCACCCTTACAAGAAGCAGTGATTTTAAAGCTAATGATACTCACCTCAAACACAATACTGCCACGCACCAGCATATTGCACTTAACCATCCACCATCACAGCAGTTAAGATTACCATCACAGCAGTTAAGATCACCACAGCAGTCAGGATCAAACTGCGTGACATCTTCAGTCATTTTTTCAACCACCTCTTCAGCCATTCCTTTAGCAACTTCTTTAACTGTTGCTTGAAGTATCGTTTTGGGGCTATTTGTATGACACTTGCATGTGCAGTTACCATTGCAGTTGGCTTTGCAATAGTTGCATTCTCCTTTGCTGTTGTTGGAATCCATAGCTTATCTAGCAGGTTTAAATGATCCGTTTGAACCAGTGAGCTGATTTGGAAACTTTCTCAGATCTTATGAAGTATTTATTACTGAATCAGCAGGCGTGTCCAGCCAATCAACTCTCGCATGGCTAAAATTTGCTTAAAAATCCTTACGTTCTGCCTCGACCAGATTCCACTCATACACAGTAAATTCCCGAGTGTTAAATGAACACTGCTCGGAGCATATATGGTCCCACTCTAAAAGAGTGTTAAAGTAACACTGAAGCAGTGTTAAAGTTAATGAGATAATTATGTGATTAATTAAGTGCTGATTGAGCATTAGTGATGAACAGCTGCTGTTAACAAGCAGAATCACTGAAGAAAAGAGAAACAATAATTACAACTGACTTAAGCTACAGCTTTAGATAAAAGCAACTGAAATAAAAGAAGACATTAAATCTCTCAAGATCTCAGAAGAAGACGATTGAACAACTCCACAAACAGCATCACCAGCTTCACACATTACT
>NW_015661478.1:621-824 GCF_001515625.1 Sinocyclocheilus rhinocerous | reverse complement strand
GAATAGACAACATACCCCTTCGAAAAGGGTCCATATTTAACAACTTATCTATCCAGCCCCCTTCAGGTTGGTTCAAGGAGGGAGAGAAGTGTTTTTTAATGAAGCTACGGACCTGTAAGTACCTACAAAAATTAGACTGAGGGATCTCAAAATCCGTTCTTAGCTGTTGGAATGAAATAAATATGCCGTCTTGAAAAGGTCCT
>NW_015661478.1:0-357 GCF_001515625.1 Sinocyclocheilus rhinocerous | reverse complement strand
TTGTCCATCAATGGTGGCAATCAGTAGGCTAATTTCTAATGAAAAGACCTATGTATATGATAGATTTTAATGTAGGCTTTTATTCATATGTAAACATTGTTTAATTACCATTATAACTAGCTATCTCACAAATTTTTGCTCAATTTTTTTAATTTTACAGTGGGGTAATTTTGGGGCAGTAGCACGCGATAGCTTGATTTCAAACTTTGAATTGAATAAAAAATGACAAGTAAGCAGTCAGTAATAAAATAAGAACAAATAAAGAAATTAATAATGATAGCACAAATATCATTATTTATACAAACCAGACCAAACTGTCTGGTTTGGTTCAGCTACAAAATCAGACATCAGAAGATT
>NW_015661477.1:0-528 GCF_001515625.1 Sinocyclocheilus rhinocerous | reverse complement strand
CACTAATAGTAGTAAGCCATTCCTCTGTGTATACATCATAGGCGCAGGAAGTGGGGGTGCTGCAGCATATTTTTTATTTTCCTCATGTTTTTTTTCTGTGGGCAACTGTTTAACTGTTGGGAATAAAAAAAAAATCGTTGGCAAAGGCTATTAAATTACTAGATAATTGCCACTATTGGCAATAAGTAATTAGCAGAATATCCTATAAATATAATATAATATAGTATAAATAGCTATTTGCACTTAGTGTAAATAGCATATCACAAAACAAATACTGCTATTTTCACTTAGTGTAAATAGCATCTATCGCTAAGAAAATATGCTACCACCCAAAAATTAAAATAAAATTAATTATAAGCTATTCTGTGTCTTAAGACAAGTTAAGTTAGAACAAGTTTAATAAAACATCTTTATTATATTTCTACGGTAGACGAGAATAGCCAAACCAAAAAGAAACAAATAAAACACAATGTAACATTCATGAAACCATACTCAATGGAATGCACACATGTGAGTGGGGCTAGTGCC
>NW_015661476.1:369-504 GCF_001515625.1 Sinocyclocheilus rhinocerous | reverse complement strand
TAAATTAAGAAAATGTAAGAAAAACAAGTAGCCTAGTACGCAGAGGTTCGGTTAATTTTTGTGCTGCGCGAAAGGAAACAGACGACAGAAAGCGGCATCCTATTTTTCTTTAGGCTTATTTTACAAAAGCACAAA
>NW_015661476.1:0-328 GCF_001515625.1 Sinocyclocheilus rhinocerous | reverse complement strand
CTTATTTTACAAAAGCACAAAGATTTGTTTTTATTGTGTATGTACACAAATAAAGGCAAACCTTTTACAATTCCGATCATCTTTATGACTAAAAGGAGTAGTTTCTTCCACTGTTAGAAGGAAAAAATTCAAGTGATTGCGCCGGCGCCGCATGTGTGCACACAGTTAAGCTTTGCTACCTTGACAATGCTGCCTGTTCATTATCATAATAAAATACAGTCAGTCAAACATATGGGAAAAAAAATATGTAGTAAAAAAAAATATGTAGTAAAATCTGTTAAGCCGTTAAAGGGGTCATATGATGCTTTTTAAAAGATCATTATTTTGT
>NW_015661475.1:0-974 GCF_001515625.1 Sinocyclocheilus rhinocerous | reverse complement strand
ATTACCAGGTAGATGCATTACAATCCACATTAGTCAGTGGTTGATACACTGAATAATTAGTTGGCAGTTTGTTTGTTTTTAATTTTGTCGGTAATGACTTGGCCTTCTAAAAGCGCTAACAACTTGTACAAAATATCCATGTTCTTAGAATTAGAATGTCTAATCAAATTATTATTATATCAGATCTAATATGGATAACACCAAATTTGCTGTTGTTGGCACACTTTGTAGACAAAAAAATAAAATAAAAAAATGCCTTCACAAAAAAGAAGACAAAGAGAAAAAAAGCGAAGGGAGGCTGCTAAAGGCAGTTCAACATTGCAAAAATGAATTCAAAGCTCCAGCAAGCCAGCAGCTAAATCATCATATAGAATATTTTGCAGTTTGTCACACTTTAATCCTTGTAATTAAGTACATTTCCCATTATAATTACTTGTCTTGATACTAGTAATCTATAACACATCATATTTTATTAAAACCAAATTAATAGTAGGCCTATAAATAGTTATAAATTTAGTATACATTTTCTAAATTAGTTGTTTATTAGTATATAATATAGAGTTATGCTGTAAAATATTAAATTAAATGTCTAATACTTATAGTGGAGAGAAATGTTGAATTACGGTAAATGTCTAATACTTATAGGGGAGAGTGGGGTAAGATTAGCCACTTTTTACTTATGTGGTCCTCAAGATAAGGGAAAATGACGCAGAAGTACAATGAAAGTATCTATCCTATCCTATCCAAATGAAAGTAATCGTATCATTTTAAATGATCAGAATGTATCTGTGACAAAGGGTTCTAAAAATAATGCTTCTTATAAAAAAAGTGTTCCCATGGCTCAGTTTGCCCCGGGTTAGGGGTAACTTGACCCAAGTCGAGTCAGTGAGTAAGATGCACCATCTGGGTGTAAAATGATCATCCAACTGAATCTGATTCAAACCCATGTGAAATAAATAATTTAAAAACTAATT
>NW_015661474.1:0-873 GCF_001515625.1 Sinocyclocheilus rhinocerous | reverse complement strand
GTCTTGAGGGTCAGCATGGAAGTCCCCAAAGCCATGTATATGCAGTTCTTGTAGGAGAATTGAGCAACCGGCATAAAATGGAGCTGAGGAACAGGAGGGTTGCAAATGTGAAGCTCCAAAGCAAAGAGGCCCACACAGTTTCTGCCGGTCAGAAGATGGTATTGACTGGATATGCCAGAAATGTTTCTTTACCTTTGGGTACGCCTATTCTTGTCGAGCCCTTTTCCCATTCCAATTTACCAAGTGGGCTTCTGTTCTGTAATTATGTTCTCACTTGCCCAGCCAGGACTTCGTTCAAGGTGCCTGTTCTTGTGCAAAACTGCACCGATCATGACATTACAGTACCGTCAAAGAAGATCATAGCTGAGCTTTCAGTTCCTCTTTCCCTTTCCAACCCAACACAAACTGTGACAAAAGATTCCCTGTTTGCAGTGCCATGTGCAGCAGTGTGCTCAAACAATAAAGGTTCCATCACTTTTGACTTTGGCGAATCTCCTTTGCCTGAAGAGTGGAAAGCTAGGATCACGCAAAAATTAAATTCCATTCCAGAAGTCTTTGCTCTCAGTGACCTGGACTATGGCCATACTACTGAAGTCAAACATCGAATTCGCCTTTCTGATCCTACCCCATTCAAACAACGAGCAAGGCCAATTCATCCATCAGACCTTGAAGCAGTGAGACTCCATCTTAAAGAGCTGCGCGACGCTAACATAATCCGTGAGTCAGAGAGCCCCTTTGCTTCACCAATTGTGGTAGTGAAAAAGAAAAATGGTGCTATAAGACTCTGTGTTGATTATAGAAAATTGAATAGCCAGACCATTAAGGATGCATATGCCCTACCGAACATCGAGGAGGCCTTTGCATCCTTGACTG
>NW_015661473.1:835-1011 GCF_001515625.1 Sinocyclocheilus rhinocerous | reverse complement strand
ACGATACAGAGGCCACGATACGATACATATCACGATACGGGACTGAACTGAATTTATCTAATTATCTAATTATAAAATTATCTTTCTCAAGAAGGAGCTGGTATCATCATTTCTAAAGAAATGCCACAGCTTGCTTCACTGTTAATAGAGAAACACGGCAAAACGGTGGTAATTCA
>NW_015661473.1:0-589 GCF_001515625.1 Sinocyclocheilus rhinocerous | reverse complement strand
AGGACTTTTATCTATCAGTCTTTAAATCTTTAAATATTAAGTTGTTCTCTCTCTCTCTCTCTCTCTCTCTCTCTCATAAATTAACACATGATGAATTACACTTGTCTGAGAATAGAATATTGAAGAGGAGATCACTAAACTGCAAGCTAACTGGTGTTTATTTTTATTTTTTAGAAACCTTGCACTTTTCTACTCTGTTTTAAACGGTGTTCTTGTATTCAAATTAAGCGCGGTCCACTGCACCGCACGTGCCACAATATCGATACAGGGCCAGTATCAATACTCGTATCGTCAGATCTCTGTGACGATACATCGTCGTATCGATGTATCGAACACAGCACTAGTGGTAACCGTAGTATAAGCGGAATAATTGACTCCGGACCGTTGAATTATTAGAAAAATAATGCACACCCGAGGTGGTGATGCGGCCACGACGCGAAGCGGAGATTTTTCTAATCAATGTTCTATCAAATCTAACTATTTGTAACACAGGCTGTCCAATGTACAAAACTTTGCGTATTGCGTTCATATCTTTAAAGAAGCATTGCATTTGCAGAAGCATTGGTTCAAAAAACTCATTTATTATGAA
>NW_015661472.1:0-1503 GCF_001515625.1 Sinocyclocheilus rhinocerous | reverse complement strand
AGCTCTAAGATAACTTCATGAGCATTAAACTCCTAACAGCTTAAATCTGTGTTTCTGCATTGCAAAAAACATTTTATTTCACTTTGCTTAGAAGGTCTCACATAACTTCATGAGCATAAAACTCCTAACACATTAAAATCTGTCTTTCTGCATTGCAAAAAACATTTTATTTCACTTTGCTTAGAAGGTCTCACATAACTTCATGAGCATAAAACTCCTAACACATTAAAATCTGTCTTTCTGCATTGCAAATAACATTTCATTTCATATGGTAGAAACATCTTTCATGTGGGCAAGCTTTAATCTTAACATTGCATAAACCGACTTTCTCTAACAGAGAAAGAAGGTTTTCAGCATATGTGGGCTTGCATTCGCTTCATTTCCTTAGTTGCTCTGATATAGTTACTGATCACAGAAACTCTAAACTAAGCATCTTGTGCAATCCTAACACATTAAAACTCCTAACACATTAAAATCTGTCTTTATGCATTTCAAATAACATTTCATTTCATATGGTAGAAACATCTTTCATGTGTGCAATCTTTAATCTTAACATCGCATAAACCGACTTTCTCTAACAGAGAAGGAAGGTTTTCAGCATATGTGTGCTTACAGTCGCTTCATTTGCTTAGTTGCACTAACATGGTTTAACTGATCGCAGAAGCACTAAACTAAACGTCTTGTGCTTAGAAGCTCTAACATAACTTCATGAGCATTAAACTCCAAACAGCTTAAATCTGTTTCTGCATTGCAAAAAAACAATTCATTTCACTTTGCTAAGAAGGTCTAACATAATTTCATGAGCATAAAACTCCTAACACATTAAAATCTGTCTTTCTGCATTGCAAATATCATTTCATTTCATATGCTAGAAACATCTTTCATGTGGGCAAGCTTTAGTATCAACATTGCATAAACCAACTTTCTCTGACAGAGAAAGAAGGTTTTCAGCATATGTGGGTTGCATTCACTTCATTTGCTTAGTTGCTCTAACTTAGTGTTACTGTTCACAGAAACTCTAAACTAAGCATCTTGTGCTTAGAAACTCTAACATAACGTCATGAGCATAAAACTCCTAACACATTAAAATCTGTCTTTTTTTTGCATTTCAAATAAGATTTCATTTCACATGTTAGAAACATCTTTCATCTGGGCAAGTTTTAATCTCAAAATTGCCATAATCCAACTTTCTCTATCAGAGAAAGAAGGTTTTCAATATATGTGGGCTTGCATTCTCTTCATTTGCTTAGTTGCTCTATCATAGTGTTACTGTTCACAGAAGCTCTAATCTAAGCATCTTGTGCTTAGAAGCTCTAAGATAACTTCATGAGCATTAAACTCCAAACAGCTTAAATCTCTGTTTCTGCATTGCAAAAAACATTTCATTTCACTTTGCTAAGAAGCTCTAACATAACTTCAAGAGCATAAAACTCCTAACACAATAAAACTCCTAACATTTTAAAATCTGTCTTTATGCATTTCAAATAACATTTCATTTCATAT
>NW_015661471.1:0-591 GCF_001515625.1 Sinocyclocheilus rhinocerous | reverse complement strand
TTAAGTTTCTTATCAATATTAAAATTATGATAATATTTAGATTTTGAATATTTTTGTGGAAACCATAATCATTTTTCAGCATTATTCGATGAATGGTAAGATAAAACTAACAGCATTTATTTGAAATATAAATATTTTGTAACATTATAAATGTCTTTACTCACTTATGATCAATTTAATGCTGAATAAATGTATAAATTACAATAAAAATCATACTAACCGTACTATATATTACAAATGTCAAAGTGCTCATTCTGGAATCTGAATGAAGATTTATGCTTTGTAAAGTACAGCTTGTACAGTTATTCTCTGTGTTTATGTAATTATGATTAGGGTTGCAAAAGGGCGGAAAATATCCGGAAACTTTCCATGGGAACTTCGTCTGGGGAATTTTGGAAATATGGCAAGTTTAAAACTTACCAGGAATTTATGGGAATTTACAGGAACTTTTGGGAATGTATGGGAATTAATTGAAAATTTGGGGAAATTTATAAAACTATCATATACAAACATAAATATAAACTTTTTTTTTTTTATCATAGGCTCGCATGCAAACTAATACAAATTTTAAAAATGACATTTTTGGATTTT
>NW_015661470.1:1314-1504 GCF_001515625.1 Sinocyclocheilus rhinocerous | reverse complement strand
CTCCAAAGAGCAGCTTCCTCCCTCTCTGGGTCACCCGTCCCGGGGTCTCTTGCTCTTTCGCTTACCGCCAGGTGTGACGGGGGCCTGGACGGGTGGGGCAGCCTGCCTACGCCCAGCTCCACGGCGCCGCTTGCTGGAAGCTGCTGCGGATGCGGCGCGGGAGCAGGGGCAGACGCAGGGGGCCGCCCTC
>NW_015661470.1:366-981 GCF_001515625.1 Sinocyclocheilus rhinocerous | reverse complement strand
CAGAACTTCCGGATCATGACCACCCTCGTGCAGGTCCCTCAGTGCCTTGGCCTGATGAACCTGCAGTAACGCCGTAGCGTGTAAGGCGGAGGCAGCTTCTCCACAGGCCGTATAAGCATCGCCGGACAGGCCAGACAAGTACCTACAGACCCGGGAAGGGAGGCATGGTTCGCCCTGCCGGGTGGAGGCGTTATTAGGACACAACTGCATTGCAACCGACCGCTCCACTGGGGTGACCCTTGTATACCCCCTAGCTGCACCACCGTTGAGGGTGGTGAGGGAGGAGGAACCAGCAGGTCGGTTTCCGGCAGTAAAAGGTGCCGTCCATGACCTGGCGAGCTCCTCATGCACCGCCGGGAAGAAAGGCCAGCGCGAGCCACCTCGAGAAACCAATCATCCAACCTCGAGGGCCTGGAGGTTTCCACTTGAGCCCTACCCTCTCGGCGTCCCGGGAAAGCATAGCCGACATCTCCGAATCCGATCCAGGCGTTGCCACCGTTTCGGAGGGCTCAGACCACCCGTGCTACTGCCCGAAGTAGTCCACGCCTGGCTGCCACCAGGACGAACACTAGATCGCGGCAGAGGCAACGGAGCTCCGCCCCCCTGGAGGAAACG
>NW_015661470.1:0-113 GCF_001515625.1 Sinocyclocheilus rhinocerous | reverse complement strand
CTCTTTTAGAGAAATTGGCTCTTTTAGGGAAATGCTCTTTTACGTGCTGAGACGCACAGAGGAAACGTCCGTTTGCAGCACGACAGGGGGTAGTGCAGCCTGAAGTGCGCAAC
>NW_015661469.1:0-593 GCF_001515625.1 Sinocyclocheilus rhinocerous | reverse complement strand
CATTTAAACTTTGATTTCATATAAAGTTTCAGCTTTCACAGCTTAACTAGTGATATCACTAAGTCTGACACGTCTGACACTGGTGGCTAATTAAGCTGTCAACATAAAGCTAAAAATGACCAAAAAACATACAGAAACAACTGTTCAGTCTTACCTGTGAAAGATAATACCCCGAGGTCTGTTTTTATTATTGTGCGACGGTTTGTAGATGCCCAAGCTGCCGACGAGTCAGGTACGTTTTCGCCTGTCCCGATATGAGAGTTATGGAGAGTTGCCTTCACCAATATGGCGGCGACGTTGACGTGCGGTCGAACAGCCAATGAGGCGTCTAGGTATTTATTATGTCTATGGTTCTGCTTCCCAATAACAGGAAGTGTCTTTTCTGAAGAACAGCACTCTGGGTACGAAGATGTGGATGAGTTTCTTTCAGGTTAGAGGAATAAAATGTAATAATGTAACATAGAGAAATTTGAAATTAATTGAAAACATTCACCTCATGTCTGCATTATTTTCTAATAATTCAACTGACCGGAGTCAATTATTCCACACATCAAGACATTGTTCAGATGATGTATTTCAAGACATTCGTCAGG
>NW_015661468.1:0-494 GCF_001515625.1 Sinocyclocheilus rhinocerous | reverse complement strand
GAGGGCTGCATTGGGATTAGGACCCCTAATGCGGTTTTACCTTTGGTTGGTGTGTGTGGGTCCCACCATCCTGCTTTTTTATAGAAATAAAAATAATTTAGTTCAGTTGGAAAATGTAATCCATAACCATAAACGAAACCATAGTGGACATTATTGAGTGCACTCATTCAATCCCATAACACACCACAATAACAAGCACACAACCGATGTACACTCAATGGCTAGAGAATACCCATAATGCACTGTGAGGGTCGTGCCGAATGAATTACCACGTCTCGCCAGAAAGCTGCACCTGCAGCTGAATCATCCATTCATCCATTTTCCAAACCACTGGTCCAATGTGGGTACAGCATAATATCATACTGCTTTACATTTTTTTTTATTGATTATTAAATAGTTTAATGGAGGTTTATACATAGTTTCCATGGCAGAATTCAAGAAAAAAAAAATTCTGGAGCTGCCAGTTTGCGAAGTTTCATATGATTATTAAACAG
>NW_015661467.1:0-517 GCF_001515625.1 Sinocyclocheilus rhinocerous | reverse complement strand
TTTATTATAAACTATATTACACATTACCACTGGTGACATCACTGAACTTAGCTACTACATGACAACAATGTCACAATCAAAAAAATGGCCAATATAATCTGAACATATTTTCTCGTGGTAGCTCTTGTCATAAACACAATTACAGCAACCAGAAAAAAACTAATGTTAAAAAGTCAAGGGTCAAGTGCCCAACTAAAGCAAATGCTTATCTCCACAACGGTGACTTCAAATTGTATTATTTTCAATAAACATTAACATCTAAATCTCTGTCAATTATTAATAAGAAATTTTTTGACGCATGACAAACAAAAAGTCAAACTGGTTAGTAATGTGTGAAGCTGGTGATGCTGTTTGTGGAGATGATTAATCATCTTCTGCTGAGATCTTGAGAGATTTAATGTCTTCTTTTATTTCAGTTGATTTTATCTGTGGCTGAAGTCAGTTGTAATTTTTGTTTCTCTTTTCTTCAGTCATTCTGCTTGTTAACAGCAGCTGTTCATCACTAATGCTCAATCAG
>NW_015661466.1:424-529 GCF_001515625.1 Sinocyclocheilus rhinocerous | reverse complement strand
AATGTTACGCCCCTACCATACTGTGATGCCGTCTCCCGGCACGGCAAGACAGAACCAATAAAACCCATTACAAACGAGGCATTTGTTGCATCCAGTGGGGACATA
>NW_015661466.1:0-197 GCF_001515625.1 Sinocyclocheilus rhinocerous | reverse complement strand
CAGACTGTCCTTGCAAAGTTGGAACTGCCCCACTTTATAGAACAGCCTTTGAGCACAGATCCATTGTATGCTACTCTGCAGGTTCAGGAAACAGTCCTCCATAAAATGCGTCACACAGCGTCACACACGGTGGCCTAGAGTGAGCGGAGGCTGGCGGGCTTGAGAACGGAGCGGCCGGCGGATTCGACGAAGGAGCG
>NW_015661465.1:1231-1407 GCF_001515625.1 Sinocyclocheilus rhinocerous | reverse complement strand
GCAACAGCGTCCGATTGGAAGATCGCGTCGTGGGGTGGACCAAAGTCAGTCTGCTTAAAAACGGACACAAAGCCCTCGTGGCTCGCTCGCTCGCTCTCCCTCTCTCTAGAACTGTGGCTTTTTGCCTTGGTGACCGCGCTACGAAGCGCTCCCATGCCGTAACATCACGAGCGAGA
>NW_015661465.1:0-982 GCF_001515625.1 Sinocyclocheilus rhinocerous | reverse complement strand
TAACAAACAGAAATTTTCTATCTGCTGAAATCGGTGCTGAATTGATCTTTTAGCAGTAAACGTAAGATAAGTCTCTGCTTTGTGATTCTCTCAGGTTGAATTTAAAAGAACTCGTGGAAAACGAGTTAGAACTTTGACAACTTCATGCAAACTCCGCTAACTTTCATTTCAGAACTGTATGTGTGTGTGGGTGTGTGTATGTGTGTGTTTTAGCTTTGTTTAATGTAATCTAGAATAGCCAATAAATTCTTGTTTCATTTATAAAGTGTTGTCTGGTGTCGTGAAATTTTATAAAGTTAAAACTCTGCCAAGATCACGTTACCTAGCTCGTAGCTTATAACTTATTAAAAGCATGTATTAACCCGTGGCCAGGGAAAATACAAATCTTATCAATTGCTAATATACACGGACGTTAACGTCTCGCTGGACGAGTAGTTGATAAAGTGTAAACTATCAAATTTGAAATCAGTTCTAATCAGGTCTTTTGAATAATTAATTTCATTGTAAAATTCAATGAGTTAAATTCCTTACAACATTGACCATAATAAAATAATGTTCATCCATATTCAAGACACAGATTAACCAGTGACCATTATTGCTGAATCTAGAGGTCACTAATTTACCGGGTGGATTACAAAACAGCCACTCCTGCTGATCTAGTGGACCTATGATCAAAAAGGATTTTGTCTCCCCATTGATTTACCCAAAATCTTTCATCCTCTTGTTTGGAGTGTGTTTCCTGCAACAAAATAAAGTGTGCTTTTTCGCCTTTGCAAAACAGAAATAATGACTTTCGCTTAGTGTTCTCTCTTAAGCCCCTAACATTAAGTGAAATACAAGAAAAAACAAAATTATTCATAAACAAAATTGGCAACTGCCAACAAATATTAGTAAGTCCAACCAATTATAATTTGGAAAAATTAAGAAACAAAAGCCCAAACAGGCACTGTCCCTTCAAACTGCATTCAATGCAAAAAGACCA
>NW_015661464.1:0-927 GCF_001515625.1 Sinocyclocheilus rhinocerous | reverse complement strand
TTATTATTATTATTATTATTGTAAAATAAAGTGCACTGTACTCTTGATGGAGCAAACTGATTCAGGTACTTTAAGTGTAAAGGTGTACAGAAGAGAAACTAAAGAAATAGAGGAATATTCATAGGGATGAATAATATCTCACACAGGGCCAAAGTTTCAGTGTTCCACAAATATTTTAACTCGGTAATCATGGGTTTTATTTCGAGTAATTTTAGGCAAGCAGAAGGGCTGTTTGGGAACCCTGTTCCATTTGGTAATTCCATTCGGTGTCTCAAGAGGTGAAGAAATCACACAGTTCACCTTTAACGCGAGAGCATCAATAAAAGAGAATAGCGAATGCATGAGGGCGTGAGATTTGCTGGTCAGCCACTGAGCTGGTTGAAGCAGAACCATCAGGACATTGGCAGAACAGTCTATATGACGCTCACACATAACAGATGTGCACCGTCAAGGAATTAGTTTCTCAATTTTATTTATTCATTTCCTCAAAGACACAATTTAATGCTTGGCTTAGTCAGTTTTTGCTGTGTTGCCACTGCCTGCCTAACACACGGAGAGAGAGAGAGAGAGAGAGAGAGAGAGAGAGAGAGAGAGAGGGAAATAAAAAGAGCGAGAGAGAGAGAGAGAGAGAGCAGAAAAGGAAAATACTGTTGAAGATGATTTTTTTTTTCAGCTATTGCTCATGCCTGTGCAGAAATGAAAAAGACGGATTAAAAGTCATGAGCCCAGTTGATAACCTAACCAGTTTATAAGAGAGGTTTATAACCTTAGTGCATTGTTCCCTTTCAGTCGGTCACTCTCGACGTCACGTCGGATGACCGACGAATTGGGATCTCGCTTAGAGGGACCAATCTACTTCGAATCTACAATCTACTTGAAGCCTTTTAGCTTCCGGCTTCGCTACCGTTCGGACGTTCTTGCTTACTG
>NW_015661463.1:1074-1221 GCF_001515625.1 Sinocyclocheilus rhinocerous | reverse complement strand
ATCCTCGTGCTGCTCGAGATTCTGGCGCCGCTTTAAAACGCGCATATTAGGTGTCCCGAACCCCGAGGCGTAATATCAACGTAAATAAATGAGCCATTTGTTCCGCTTTAAATTCAAAGTAAAATATTGTAGCGAATACACTTTATT
>NW_015661463.1:0-557 GCF_001515625.1 Sinocyclocheilus rhinocerous | reverse complement strand
TATCGTTATCTTTATAGTTATACGTAATACGAGTAGACCTATTTAAGTGTCTTTCTATGGAAGTATTATTTTATGTACCATATCTCAATAGACAAATAATATTGTCTCTTCATTTTAACTGGACTGCAACATATGCAGTCATGTCTGACAACTTGGCAAATGTTTTCTGAAATCTCGATATATAAATAAATATGAAGGTATTTTGGAGATCACAGATTTTTTTGGAAACTGATTAAACTTTATTGGTTAAACTTTAAGATGGTTTTAGCCTTTATTAAACTTTATGAATCTATAATAAATGTTAGGCAAAGTTAATCTATTTAACCATTTACACAGATTTTAAACTACGCCATCTAAAATAATTTGTTTTACATTAGTATTACATCCTTCATCTCGCAATAGAAATCTCAATAGATTTCTTATCCTGTCGTTCCCTCTAGTGGACAACATAGTACAACATGCTGTAGTCCGTCGGCCATTTTGTGTTTGCAAAAAATTCTTTTTCAGTCTCCTCTTAAAGGCACAATATGTAATTTTCGCCACTAGAGGGCGCGTAT
>NW_015661462.1:0-1279 GCF_001515625.1 Sinocyclocheilus rhinocerous | reverse complement strand
AATAATGTTCTTTTTAGCAGCATCATATGACCCCTTTAAGGCACAACAAAAAATTATTAAAACATGATTATTTAAAATGTGCTTAAAGTAAAACATTTAATTTGACATAATTACAAAATGTGCTTTTTAAAAGTGTTTTAAGAAACAGTCATGTAAATGTCTCTTACATGGCCTTTAATTTCAATATTATATTAACTGCAAGTACTGTTGTTTTTAAATACACTTGTAAGATCTAAAAGTACTTTGCAAGTGCAAACTCATTGTAATTAAGCACACTTCCAATTAAGGATCCTTATTGATATTTCAGGAGTATTTACGTTTTTATATTTACTTACTATTAAATTAACAATTAATTACGCATTAATACATGCAAGTAACTTAAGTTAATTAATATTACTCAGTACATGAATGTATAATTAGACTGTTACAAGGACACCTTAAAATAAAGTGTAACCTTCGCTTTTGATGAACACAACATGGTCTGTGTCTTTGTAAAGCCATACTTCAGGAAGTGATGTCACAAAAGTCTTTGGTTCATCGAGGAGCTCTTTAATCGTGCGAGCAAGCAGGTGTTTGCTTCCACACGGATCAGTGTCGTCAGGAGATTAGACGTGTGTCTGAGGAGCAGCAAACACACTCTGCTGCCGCGTGCCAGGATTACAACAAGGAATTGTTCACAATATCCCTCTTTGCGGGGTGTTCTTAATCTCCAGATAGATATTATCAGCATAACGTCGGAGCGGGAACGGCTCGACCGAGTGAAACCCTGCAGTGCAGCATATGGCCCCGGGTCTCTCAGGCCTCCTTTACACTGTCAGTTAAATGTGACCCAATTCCTTAATGCAAAAACGTTGCATTCGAATTTTAGGTGTGCGTCAGGCAGCCTTATCAGTGACGCACGAGATGCGATGACGACCTCAAAATTACCGCAAGGGAAATTCCCTCACCGCGACAGCCCTACCGTTGCACTCGCGTCTCGCACAAGAGAGCCGCATGTTTAGAAAGCCATGTAATATTAATATAAGTTCAACTTTTAAAAAACATGTATCAAGACTTTATGGCGGTTTTCTCCATCCCACTGCATCTCATGTTTTTAAATGAAGAAAGTACTCTTTGTGATTGGTTTTCGGTCCTTTGTATTAAACTATACATACATACATGATGCTGTTTTGTTTCTAATTGTTTAAGAAACTTTATTAATTATGGTTTATAAACATTATTTTAAACATTATGCATTTTTTCAAAGATAGTCGTGTTATTTTATTATGCTTTGAAGAAA
>NW_015661461.1:0-1897 GCF_001515625.1 Sinocyclocheilus rhinocerous | reverse complement strand
ATGAAACTACAGCTAACATACAACAAGACTAAGCAAAACACATATTATACAGAATGAAGAAAAGTAAGGAAGAGAGAGAAAAGAGCAAAATTGAGCGGGAGAAACTTTCTTTGTCTCTTGTTTATGGCCCATTTGCATGTTTATTGCTGGTCTGGAAGATCGGTGCAGTTTTACCTAAAATATGCTACAAATAGTAAGATGCATTTCACGATCACATAGTGTACATCATTTTTTGAGGAATAAAGGGCAGATCATTTTGATACCAAGAACATCTAGAAGATCTTAAAGCAGAGATACACTCATATGCCTGAATATAAGCATTGAGAGTCTAACTAATACAAATAAAAAGTTGTAACTAGGCTAATACAATAGGGAAACATACAAACAACACATGCATATACCAGATACAATTATAACTGATTAATTATAGTCTAAATAAAGAAATGTCTTTATGTGTGTTTGTGTGTGTGTGTGTGGGTGTGTGTTATGTGAGCATGTTGTAGTTTGCTGGTCATTTACGTCTCTTTGGAATATGTTTGAAGTTCAATGGGGAGACGAGAGTGGTGAAACTGTTTAGCATCTCCTTGATAGTGGGGGGAACCATTGGCAATTTAGCACCCATATAAATGTAGAATCTGGGGCCAGGACTGTAATTTATATGCAAATGTCAAAAGGCTGAAAGGGTCTCTGAGACATAAAGCCCCCATGACCCTCAATGATCCTAAGCAGACGCCACAACAACATGCTAGTAACTTGCTAATCATGCTAAAACATGCTAGTAACATGCTAATCATGCTAGAAACATGCTAGTAACTTGCTACTCATGTTAGAATCATGCTAACAACATGCTAGTAACTTGCTAATCATGCTAGCAACATGCTAGCAACTTGTTAAACATCATAGAAACATGCTATCATTATGCTAATAACATGCTAATCATGTAAGAAACATGCTAGTAAACTTGCTAATCATGCTAACAAAATGCTAACATGCTAGTAACATGCTAATCATGCTAGAATCATGGTAGCAACATGTTAGTAACTTGCTAATTATGCTAACAAAATGCTAGTAACACATTAATCATGCTAGAAATATGCTAGTAACTTGCTAATCATGCTAGCAACATGCTAACCATGTTAGATACATGCTAGTAACATGTTTATCATGCTAGCGACATGCTAGTGACATGTTAATTGTGTTAACAACATGCTAATCATGCTAAAAATATGTTAACAACATGCTAGTCATGCTAGAAACAACCTAGCAACCACCCCAGGTACCCTAGCAATGTGTTTTATACCTATCTGTTTTTCTGATAGACTGTATTGCCTTGAAAACATTTAAACTTTAATCTTTAAAAATATTTTAACTTTTAAACTACTCCAAACTGAAAACTTTCAGATTGCAAGCTTTTAAAACTACTTCAAACTTTCTGACTAGGCTTTTTCAAGCCACCTTAAAGTTTGTCTTCAAACTTTACTCATCTAGTTATATTATTATAATTTTTTTTTTTACATTTTAACATTTTAATCATACTGTCATGTGTTTATGTCTCATCTTTTCTTGACTTTATCAGCATTTTAATCCATTTTGTAGATGAAACTAAGGTTCACTTAAAGTGGGAACTAAATGTCTTTTCCAACTTGAAATATACAGTCACAAAGAATTGTTCATTACACAGAATCTCATGGACCATAAGCATCACTTGGTCACTGAGTGTAGTTTGGGCTCCTCCTCAATGCATCCTGTAAATGTTGTCATACACTCTTAAAAATATAGGTGCTTCACGATGCCATAGAAGAACCTTTTTTGTCTAAATGCTTTCATGAAGAACCTTTAACATCTGAAGAGCCTTTACGTTTCACAAAAGGTTCTTTGTGGTGAAAGAAGGTTCTTC
>NW_015661460.1:0-668 GCF_001515625.1 Sinocyclocheilus rhinocerous | reverse complement strand
GCATTCAAAATCCACTTGGCTCAAAAATCTGAGGGGGCACGTGCAGAGCGACCGATGGATCATTTGTCCTTCGTTCAACTAGAAAAGTCAATCAGAAATCACCTAAACTAACAGGTGTAGAAAACAAAATCTCAGAATGCGGTGTTTGTGGTGATTTTTTCTTTCTTTCTCAGAATCAGAATCAGAATCAGAATTAGTTTTATTCGCCAGGTGTGTGCAAACACACGAGGAATTTGTTGTGGTTTTTTTTTTTTAAAGGTGCTCCTGATACATACATACATTCATTGGCTGCAATATAACAAAGAGTGAAAAATTTAAGGGGGTCTGAATACTTTCCGTGCCCACTGTACATACACATCTGACATGAGAACACACAAAAAAACATTTAAAATAGTAAAACTTAACAATAAATAATGTGTATGAATCTGGAACAGTAGATTTATGTACAGATTTGTGCATTATTTACTCTATATAGAACTGTATAAATAAAGAGATATGCATATGTATTTACATAATACTTGAGAAAGAGGCAATAATTAAGGATGTAGAATGAATTACGGAAATGAATTACAGAACGCAGGTAATGATTCATATGTTAGCTTTTTAAGCTGGAGATGGCATGAGGGAAAAAACAGTTTTTATGCCTAGATGTTCTAGTGCGCAGAGAT
>NW_015661459.1:0-502 GCF_001515625.1 Sinocyclocheilus rhinocerous | reverse complement strand
CTATAGTCGATTTGTTGGCCACCACGTCGCTTTCGCCTACCTTCAATCGGCACTCCAGCTCATTGTTAGAGTCATTCAGTACTGCAACTATGGCAGCAATGCAGACTACCCTAGCTAGAGAGGGAGATCTGCGGCTTTGCTCATGCGGGAACAAGATCTCATGCAAAGACACACACCAGGTCTGCTCTGCATGTCTTGGGCTGAAACATGCCCAAATGGCGATCGACAGTCCGGCTCCTGTTAGCACTGCACTTGTTTCACCATGAAGAGCCTCCGTCGCAGGTTAGCACGCCAAGCTAGCTTGTCTGGCCAGGATCCCCTCATGTCAGCTAGCCCCGCTCTGGTTTCCGCCCCTCAGGTATCCATTCCTGTGGAGCTGCCCACCACGGCAGCTCTATCGTGGGGTGAACAACTGGATGTTTGCGCCCCTCTGCCAAGTGTCCTCAGCACGGATGAGGAGGAGGAGGACGCGTTTGAATTTGAGGAAGAGGGGCAATCGGAT
>NW_015661458.1:365-626 GCF_001515625.1 Sinocyclocheilus rhinocerous | reverse complement strand
ATCGATTTTCAACCGGCTCGCGGTTAATCGTTACATCCCTAGAATCATCATCACGTGCTTTCAGAAAATGGAGCAGAATTTACTACACAGCCGTAGTTCACTGACACGTTACGCGCCAAAAAAAACAAAAATCGCAGACGATTTTATTGTGCGATTCTGAAATCTAAGAAAACGTTCGTGATAATGATAGCTGTTTGCATAGCTTCTCAGTGAACTACGGCTCTGTGAAGTAAATGCTGCTCCACCTGAAAGTGAAAATAC
>NW_015661458.1:0-153 GCF_001515625.1 Sinocyclocheilus rhinocerous | reverse complement strand
TGTTCACTGACGAGCTGCGCAAAAAATCGCGCGAATATGAACGTGGTGTTGCGCAGCTCGTCAGTGAACAACGGCTCTGTGTAGTTTATGCGATTTATCGTGCAGCCCTACTCCAAACTCACTTCATAACGTCAGTCAAGTGTTTGAAATAAA
>NW_015661457.1:667-12338 GCF_001515625.1 Sinocyclocheilus rhinocerous | reverse complement strand
CGCTTTGGATAAAAGCGTCTGCTAAATGTCTAAATGTAAATGTGTTATTGAGAATGCTGCTTAAGCCTTTAAGGTATTTAATTGTCAATCATCTTTGACAATAGTGGTCCTGACAGAAATCTAGCTTAGCGTTAGTTCTGGCAGGCCACGTTAGTCAAGCTCTTATCTACCTATGCATGCTAGGCTGCATGGATGCGCAGGGAGTTCTTGCCCAGAACAGAACCATACCGCCAATCCAAACTGTATGCTAATTGTCAATCATCTTTGACGATAGTGGTCCTGACAGAAATAGTACAAGTACACTATTACCATGTCATTAGTAGCACTTTTTTTCCGACATTAAAAATATAGCACTTCAAGTACTTACTGTTAAATTGTGAATTTTGATCTAAACCCATGAATGAATAATCCAATCATGTGCTATTAGTGAATATATATATAGTAGCCGAAGCACAGTAATCTATAAGTGTAACAGTTACTATGTTGTTAAACACACACGGAGACGACAATGAAGATAAACAGGCTTTAAAGGGATACTCCACCCCAAAAGGAAAATGTTGTCATTAATCATGTCGTTCCAAACCCGTAAAAGCTTCGTTCATCTTCGGAACACAATTTAAGATATTTTAGATGAAAACCGGGAGGTTTGTGACTGTCCCATAGACTGCCAAGTAAATTACACTGTCAAGGTCCAGAAAAGTATGAAAAGCATCGTCAGAATAGTCTATCTGCCATCAGTGGTTCAACCGCAACATTATGAAATGACGAGAATACTTTTTGTATGCGAAGAAAACTAAAATAACGACTTTATTCAACAATTTGTCTCCTCTATGTCTGTCCGCATCACCGTAGCGCCATTTTGGAGAATATGAGCTGAACGCAGGCTCTTCTGTGTCAGCCGCGTCACATTTTCTTTCAAATCAGAAAGAAATACACGTAGAAAACGTATCCTTGTGGCGAGGCTGACATAGAAGAAAAAGTATTCTCGTCGCTTCATAACGTTACGGTTGAACCAGTGATGGCAGATGGACTAAACTGACGATGCTTTTCATACTTTTCTGGACCTTGACAGTGTAATTTACTTGGCAGTCTATGGGACAGTCACAAGCCTCCCGGTTTTCATGCAAAATATCTTAAATTGTGTTCCGAAGATGAACGAAGCTTTTACGGGTTTGGAACGACATGGGGGTAAGTGATTAATGACAAAACTTTCATTCTGGGGTGGAGTATCCCTTTAATAAATCCACAGAACAGACAGAGGGAAGGCTTGTAACAAAGACGAGACCCGACAAACTCAAACTGAACAGAGAGAAACTTAAATGCACAGACCAAACGAGGATAATTAACAAGACACACCTGAATCTAATGAAGAACTCAAATCAGAAACCATCACAACTAACTAAACAGTGTAAATAAAGTTCAAAGAGTGTGACGATGTGGCAATAGGGTTTTACTTAAGTAATACATTTCTACTGTATTTTTCATGAAAATCCAAATAGAACTTAGTGATAGTATATATAAAATTATATTTTATATAAAATTTTATGTAAAGCAATCATAACACTTTTAAGCAATACAATTGTAAAACACTTTTATCTGACTACACTTAAAATCAGTGTTAGTGCTACATAGTGTATTTATATTAAGTGTACTTAAGTAGCGCAGTTGGGAAAATTTAAATATTTAATGCAATTAACGCAGGGGCGGAGCTACGTTTGACCACCCCAAAGCCACTGGAAGGCAAGCCTGCAACTATTGGCTGTAAAAGCGTTTGGGCTAATGCTAACGCTTCCGGTCCGGCAGTACATAGGAAAGGAGACCAGAGGCCGTTTTTTGAATGGATGTCAATGGAGGAGCGGCTTCACTATGCTGAATAAACAGCTTTTTAGAGGAAACGGCTTATAATTTAAAGAATCAACAGCCTATCTGCTAATCTTCAAAATGTTTTACATTAAACAGTAATTTTGGATTGAAATATTTTTAGAGTTTACTACACACACAAAAAAATGCTGTTTTATAAGAGAAGTCACTGACTTTTTGCGACAGCTTACGGCACTTCTCATTTTTTCCTATGGTATCGGTAAACGGCAATTGAGTGTTGCACAACTCTGTAATGTGATTGGTTATTAAGGGACACGTGATTCAAGTTAGCCGTTACGCTTTCTCCAATAGTAAGTAATACAGACCCTCTCATCTCCCTATAGTAAGATAACCTCTGACCACCTCACTCACAGCTTCTAAAGAATTGCATTTATTCAGATGCAGAACGTCTTTACGACCACGTCAAAATGGAGACTTTTCAGACGCGTACTCCAACCTCACGTCAGCGCAAGGCGTGAGTCAAACGAGTGCGGAAACGGTACCGGTGATGATGAGCTTCAGCAGAACAACAGTGAACAGTCAGATGAGATGTTGTCAGGCCATATGTCAGTAAAACAAATCTTCTGTCCTGTCAGCCGTTGTACTGTGCTCGTAGCGCATGCTCTTCAATTGCACGCACAAATACGGCAGCACGCACTGTAGTCTGTATCATTTCATATCAAAGCACAAAGAAACTGTCGTCAGTTAAGTCATGAAGTTACAAAAAAGGCGATTAAAGCTGCCTTAAAACTGTGCATGTAAGTATTTATTATTTATGAGTCACATTTACAGCAGTGTCAGATCCTCATCATGTTCAGCAGCGGCAGCTCTTAAAGCATCCAAAATATCCTAATAACCAGCTGCTGTGATGTTTGTTAATCAAACAACAAAATAAAAAAACGGAAATCAATAACTTCTGTAGCTTTGAGCTTTAATTTATCTCCATTTAATTTAGAATTTAGTGTTTGATAAATGTATTCAATTATATTTCCTACTTGCTGAAGAGCACAGGTTGACATGTATTGCAATGGGTTTATGTGAAGATGGCTTTTAAAGGTTCCCTGAAGTGCCTTGAAACATGTAGCATTATTCTATCTGGTGACGTAATTTCAACTGAAACAGGAAGAGAGTTCGGGACATATCGAGCAGCCCCGCCCCCTTTTTAAAATAGCCAATAGCGTTTTGTTTATATCTGCTCAGGCCAGAGCCGTTGAGCTCAGTAAAGCCGCTTTTGACAGCCACAGTCTAATAGATTACTCCCTAGATTCAATATGAAACTCTTAGTAAAATAAAACAGTGATCATAATTATGCTGAGGCTGTGTAGTTGTAAAAGTTTTTAATATGCCGACTCTCGCATATGACCAGCTCCGTGCGATCGCGTCTCTGGACAGGAGCCAAAGTCCAGATCAGACTGTGTGCGCTGCGGTGGTTCGCATAAACCAATGTGAAACCAGACCTCATTTGCACCAAATGAAAGCATATTTACACTGCCTGAATCGTTCCCTATCACCTACATTGTGCACTATAAGCCATTCACTGTACAGGACATACTACACTGTGAACAAGTGACTGATCTCAGCCGGCGCTTCGGAATCTATTTATAGTGCAGGGCTTCGGATTCTAGAGAGCATTTGATTGGTCAGAAGATTTTATGAGAAGATGAAGTACGATGTGACGTCAAAAAAATTGTTGAGCCATTTTGGCGGAAGTGACGAACTGCAAGCTTTGAATGCTTATATCTTCTAAATTCGAATTTTGTCACTGTTTTGGAGCACACTGCCTTATAGATAACCTTAAGACTAACATATTGATACTAACACCCAAAAAAAATTTAATTTTGATTTCATGGGGACTTTAAGTTCACTTTAATTAGAAGTTATTATTTAAAGTCTAATAAATGTTAAAATTGATAGCCATTTAACATTACAGGTTAATTGAGAGCTATAGTCAATGGTTAAATATTAGGGGAAAAATCATAGAAACATCAGTTGGTGATTCTTGCCTTCTGTCATAAAAAGTTGCCATTAAACAAATATTAAAAATATAATTACTTTATGTTGTTTCTACATTAATTCAAAGATTGAATATGAAATTAAAGTATATTTAAAAACTTTAAAGGTGACCATTTATGCCTCTTTTTACAAGATGTAAAATAATTATTTAATGTCCCCAGAGTGTGTATGTGAAGTTTTATCTCAAAATACCCCACTGATCATTTTTATAGCTTAAGTTGTCACTTTTAGGGTATGAGCCAAAACGTGCCATTTTTGTGTTTGTCCCTTTAAAAGCAAACGAGCTGGTGCTCCCGGCCCCCTTTTAGAAGAGGGCGGAGCTTCAGAAATGATCTGGCTCACCAGCAACAACAAACAATCTCACGCACTGAAACTGTCAGAAACTCAATCGATCGACTCGCATTGCTTTCATATGCAGTTTTTAACTAGCACATTCACAATCATTCTGGTAGCACGGGAAGGCAGCATCAGTGACAACAGGCAGAGATGTACTTGCTGTTTTTTAAGTATTTGGTTACACTTTATTTTAAGTATTTAAGTAGCCAAGTATTTTTTTAGTGCATTCAAGTACACTTTATTTTTACCGGGGATACCTATATACATATAGAATGCTGCATCAAACAAATTCGTAAGGGACAAGATGTAAATAATAAACCAACTCCATAGCACATTCCAAGTGATAAATGGCTTAGGGCATTCCAATTCAGCCCATTGCAAGGCTTCAGCCAGTAGTGGGAACTCATGCAACGGAATCAATGACGTACATCCGAGTAAATGAGACGGAAGGAAGTTAGCGAGTGAAGGGCATAAAAATGAACTAGAATGCAGCCTTTGTCAGTCAATGTTAGCAGTTAGTTTTGTGTGCCTTCCTGTTCTCCATATGCCTCGTTTGTTTCATTGGGACATTCAATAAACTCTTTGCTGCTAGATCTTCTCCTGCATCCCTTGGTCAACATGTAACATACAACTTTCACTCAAGAGCAAAAATCTTTAAACTTAAAAGAAATAAAAATTTAACATTTATCATGATAATTATCAATCCTGACTGATGTGAAAGATTGTATTGTGATCATTTTTTGGCCATATAGCCCTGCCCTAGACTCTTAAAAATAAAGGTTCCAATAGCGGTTTTTCACAATGATCTCAAAGAAAAACAATTGTTGGTTCCCAAATAAACATTTCAGTGATCAGTTCTTAAGAACTAATTTTTCTTAGTATGAAGAACACCGTGATCTTTTTTTACTATGGTGATGAACACAGCTAAAAAACAATCAATTTCTACGCACAGACACACACACACACACACAGAAAACAAACAAACAAATGTGTCTCAGGACGTAACAATGAATAAGGCAGTCTATTGATATCTCACTTTATAGTGCCTTAAGCTACAGTCAACTTGTAGCATCAAATAAGGTACTGATATAAAAAAAAGACAACTCATCATAGAACGCAAATATTTTTAGGTATAATGTCAGTCATTTGTGCATTAACTTTAATTGTATAGAAAAAAATGCAATGCAATGAACTGAGGTTGTCATTCTGCCTAACATCACTGTTTGCTTTCAAATGAAGAAGGGAGAAGAAGAGATTCTATGCATTGTACAGTGTTTATGTTGCATTTTTATTAATCATAATTTCTCAAAATGGTGGACTTCTTTTCCTGGGTGATTTAAAGTGAACTGTGGTGCTAATTAAATCTCATGAATGCATACCCATATACGTAATACTTTCAAATTTACATTAGAGATAAAAATTTGTGTGAAGTTGCACTTACTGCAAACTGAATCTCCTTGAGATGTTGAACCACTATTATCCACTGTACAGATACATATATTTATTCATTTGAAAGGCAACCTTTGCTATTTATAATCACACATTGTTTTTGGATATTTGACACATCCCTATACTTACAAACGTTTTCACTTGGGAGAAAATTTAAGACAAAACTGATCTGTCATCCTTTCAATATGAAGCAATTATAATGTCTTCATTATTTGTTTATGTAATTTGTAAATAACACAACCATCATCTCCACAGACAGATGAATCTCCAGTGATGTGGGATTCTACTATGAAAGATAAACCAGACAAAGATAAGACCGACAAATCTCCTAAGAAAGATGAAACTCCAAAAACAGAGGAACCTCCAAAGAAAGAGGAACCTCCTAAGACAGACAAACCTTCTAAGAGTGAGGAGCATCTAAATACAGAGATACCTCCAAAGAAAGAAGAACTTCCTAAGAGACAGGAGCCATTAAAAACAGATGAATCTTCAGAGACAGATCAACCTCCAAAGAAAGATAAACTTTCAAAGACAGAAGAACCTTCTAAGACCGAAGAATCTCTGAAAACAGACGTACCTTCAAAGACAGGGGAATCGCCAAAGACAGAGGAATCTCCAAAGACAGAGGAATCTCCGCTCACAGACAAGCCTCTGCAGTCAGATGAATCATCACAGACACAAGAATCTTTGCAAACTTCTATAATAGAAGGTAAAACAAATTATATATATAATTCATGTAAAGTGACTTGAGCAATCAGGAAGCAAAAAGGTGTACCCGGCAAACGCACATGTCAGCTTCTGCTCTTCAGCGAGCACGTCTGTGGTGTGTGTCTTGTAAAAGCACTCAGTCAGTCAGTTACACACTGTATAGAAATTGAGAAACAATGAGCAAGTGTAAATCAAATCCGTGGCGAGCAAACAATATTTTAGACATTGTGTTCCTCCCTGCCCACGTTATCTTATGGGTGGGGGTGCACACGATCTGTGTGTTGTTTGTCCCGCCTGGCCGTTTTTAATGAGAGCGGTCAGGCTCGCGATCCCACAGTCCCGCTGCTGCTGAGGCACCTTATCTCGGTCCTCACCCGTGAGATCCGCAGCTCCCTCTCAGGGCTTGGAAGCACGCACTGCGGTTTCTTCCCCCCCAGAGAGAGCCAGGCACTTCATCTATCTTCCTCTGAGGAGGTTGATGTTATGAGTGTCAATATTGAGGAGAATGTGGACTCGCCACCACAGTCCCTCGCGTATGAGGAGTTAGTGAAGGTTGTTACTCGTGCTATAGTCAAGTTAAACATCGACTGGCCAGCCGAGAAGCAGGATGCTTGTCCCAGTAGTAAATTAGACAAGTGGTTCCTGCGCATGAGATCACAGCCTTCCATTTTTTCCCGATCTGAGATGATGGGATAAACTATAATCATCTCGATTCGAACTACTCTAACATCGTGGGGTTGAGTGAGAAGGGATATGAGGGGATATACTCCTGAGGGGCTGGCATCCTCAGCCCAGCTGACACCCCTGCCACTATGTGCTTGAGGGCTGAGTTGGCGCCAATGAGTGAATTCCCAGCTGCCATCCGGCAACGGTACGGCACGGGAATGCTTGTCCCCACAAATGAGGGCACTAGAGCAGTCAGGCTTGTTGTTCCCTGCCGGTCATCCATTTCAGGGCACCGAAGTGACTCCTCTAGCCACAGCAGAGGCCAGCCTCGAGAGGCTGGTTCCCTTAGTAGACTTCTGGCAGCATAGGAACTTCTGCTAAATGTCTCAATTTTTTTTTCGGATCCCGCAGACTGTAGAAGAGGCTACAGAATTCAGCTTGTTTCTCAACCGCCTTGTTCAACGGGGTCATTCCCACATTAGTGGGCCCCGAGTAGGCTCTGGAAATGGAACAAGAAGTAGACACTCTCTTCAGGAAAGAGGCCATAGAACGTGTTCCTTTTCTCAGAGAGTTCGGGTTCTACAGCCGTTACTTTATCATTTCGAAGCAACACAGGGAGTTCCTAGGTTCGCTTTCGGGGGCGAAGCATACCAGTATTCGAGTTCTCCCTTTGGCCTGTCACTCTCACCCCGTGCTTTCACCAAGTGTGTGGATGCTGCTCTGGTATGACTCCAGGGCATCCGCACACCCAACCACATCGATGATTGGTTGAGTTTAGCTTAGTCGGAGCAGTTGGCAGCTTGGCATCGAAATGTTATCGTCGCCCATATGAAAGAGCTGGGGTTAAGGCTAAAAGCCAAGAAAAGTGTGCTTTCTCTACTACAGAGAACCACTTATCTGGGCGTGGTATGGGATTCAATGACGAGGCAGGCACGTCTGTCTCCTGCTCATATCGTATTGATCTCACAGCCGTGAAGAGAGTGAAAGGAGGCCAGTCACTCACTGTCAAACAGTTTCAGAGATTGTTAGGTCTGACGGCAGCTGTGTCCAACGTGATACCTTTTGGCCTGCTGTACATGAGACCTTTGCAGTGGTGGCTCAGGACCAAGGGGTCTTCCCTGATGGGAAACCCGCTTCACATGATCAAGGTCACGAGGCGATGCTTGATTCCTGTTTGAAGGTCCAATGTGGGGGGCTCTTTGTCATCACGTAACGCTAATGACGGACGCTTTCCTCATGGGCTGGGGAGCGGTCATGAATGGCCGCTCTGTCCAGGGTCTGCAGGAAGGCCACCATCTCACATGGCACAGGAACTGCCTAGAGATGCTGGCTGTGTTTCGAGCACTGGAACATTCCCTTCCAGACCTGAGGAGGGTTCAAGGGAAAAAACCCTTTCACTCAGAGCAGTTACTTCCCTGGGTACCAGAATCAGAGAGCAGACGTCCTGTCAAGACTGAAGGTGGTGGAGCTCCTTTGGTGGGTGTTTGGCCTGGCGGAAGTGTATCTATCTACGTCACAGGAAACGACACACTGTCCGCTCTGGCTCTCCCTCACGCATCTAGCTCCACTTGGGCTGGATGCCATGGTGCATACGTGGCCGAGGCTTTGTCTGTACGCTTTCCCCCGCTCGCTCTGCTCCCGGGAATTCTGGAGAGAGTACGCTAGGACGGGGTCAGTCTCCTTCTAGTAGTCCCGTTCTGGCTGGCCTGAGATGATTCTCGGACATCGTATCCCTTCTCGATGGCTCTCGGCTGGAGATTCCGATCAGGAGGGACCTTCTCTCTCTCAGGCAGATGGCTCCCTCCTTTATCCCTGTCCGGAATTATGGAAGCAGTGGGCGTGGCCCCTGAGGGGGCACAGATCTTATCATCAGGTCTCTCAACCAAGGTTGCTGAGACCCTGCGTGGTGCAGACGTGGCCGAGGCTTCGTCTGTACGCTTTTCCCCTGATCGCTCTGCTCCCGGGAGTTCTGGAGAGAGTACGCCGGGATGGGGTCCGTCTGTTGCTAGTAGCCCCGTTCTGGCCGGCCCGAGTATGGTTCTCGGACCTGGTATCCCTCCTCGACGGCTCTCGGCTGGAGATTCCGATCAGGAGGGACCTTCTCTCTCTCAGGCAGATGGCTCCCTCCTTTATCCCTGTCCGGAATTATGGAAGCAGTGGGCGTGGCCCCTGAGGGGGCACAGATCTTATCATCAGGTCTCTCAACCAAGGTTGCTGAGACCCTGCGCCAGTCCAGTGCTCCTGCTACTAGGAAACAGTGCGCCTCGAAGTGGAGATTTTCACTTCTTGGTGCGGACAGCGACTGCAAGACCCAGTCAACTGCCTAGCTGGTACAGTTCTGGAGTCCCACAGGAGCGTATCTCCACAGAGCTATCCTCCTCCACTCTGAAGGTATACGTGGTGACCTTGGCTGCTTACCACGCCCTACTGGGTGGTCAGTCATTGGGGAGATGTCCATCCGTTACTCGTTTCCTCCGTGGCACTGGCCTATGAGTCCACTGGCCTGCCATCTATGGGGGTCAAAGTGCACTCGACTCGGCCTTCAAGGCCTCAGTAGGCATGGCCCTGCAAGACATTTGTGCTGCGGCGGGCCGGTCCTTTCCATACACATCTGTCCTAAACCTGGCATCTACCCTAGGGTCCCAAGTTCTCTCGTCTTGGTGTGCAGATACACACCGGACAGGGACTTGATCGTATGGTGCAGTGGGTATTCTCGTTCCCAAAGCATTTCTACTTACGTATGGTAACCCTCGTTCCCTGAAGGAGGGAACGGAGAGGTCACGTCGGATGACTGACGAATTGGGATCTCGCTTAGAGAGACCAATCTACTTTAAGTGTAAACTAAATGAGCCAATGCACATTGGCATGCGATTATTGCAACCAGCTGCTGCTGATCACAGCGTGAGTATAAGTAGGCAGCAGATGCAACGCATATTCAGATTTTCGCTGAGGAGCCGAGCCGGTGACCCCTCCAGGCGAGATCCCAATTCGTCGGTCATCCGACGTGACGTCTCCGTTCCCTCCTTCAGGGAACGAGGGTTACCGTACGTAACCGAGACATTCCCTTTCAGTCGGTCACTCTAAATGTCACGTCGGATGACCGACAAATTGGGATCCCTACCAAAGGGCCATAGCTACTGCCCCTTCCAGTGTCCTGTGGAAGCCTCCTGCGCCCCTACTTTTTGGCGCAGGCCAGGGCTTACCACACAAGAAGATTAGCTACTGCTGCTATGGCACTACCCACTCAGTAAGACTGGACAGCACAAAGCAACCTCAGAAGCTTCTGACTCCAAAGGAGGAGGTGGCGGGCGAGTTGCGACATGCGATGGGAGCGCAGACCACCTTATCGGTTGATGTACACAACGGTCACAGTGTTGTCTGTGCGGACTAGTACGTGCTTGCCTCATAAGCACCCTATGAGACGGATCAAGGCAAGGCGCGCTGCCAGCAAATTAAGGCAACTGATGTGCAAGTGCAGTTGGGGCGCCGTCCAAACCCCTGACACTGCAAGCCCGTCGAACGTGGCCCCCCAGCCAGTGGTAGAGGCATCCGTGTGAACCACAACATGCCTGGAGACCTGTTCTAGGGGCACTGCTGCCCGAAGAAACGCAAGGTCTGACCACGGGGTGAAGGTTTGGCGGCAGGCCGGTGTCACTTGGACCCGGAAAGTGCCGCGTTGCCCCGCCCACCTCGGGACTCGGCCATGGAGCCAGTGTTGCAGCGGTCTCATATGGAGCAGCCCCAGCGGCGTGCCTGCCGCCGCAGCTGCCATATGCCCCAGGAGCCTCTGAACCTGTTTCAGTGGGACCGCCATCCTGCTCTTGAATGTATTCAAGCAGTTCAACACCGACTGAGCACGTTCCTGCGTGAGGCGTGCTGTCTGTTCAACTGAGTCCAGCTCCATACCGAGAAAAGAGATCATCTGCCTCAGGGAGAGTTTGCTCTTTTCCCAGTTGACCCGAAGGCCCAAATGGCTAAGGTGCGAGAGCACCAAGTCCCTATGTTCGCACAACTGATCCGGTCATCGAGGTAGATGAGAATGTGAATGCCCTGTTCTCTCAGGGGAACAAGGGATGCCTCCGCAACTTACGTGAAGACACGGGGCAACAGGGACAGCCCGGAGGGCAGGACCTCGTACTGATATGCTCGTCCTTCGGACGCGAACCACAGCAATGGTCTGTGGTGCGGAAGGGACGACACATGAAGTACGCGTCCGTCAGGTCGATCACTGCAAACCAATCTTGGGGACGGATGCACCCGGTAACCGGTGAAGGGCCCGGTTCAAGACACACAGGTCCAAGATTGGTCGTAACCCACCGCCTTTCTTGGATACAATGAAGTAGGGGCTGTAACGCCCCGTCTTCAAATCGGCTGGAGGGATCTGCTCTATCACATCCTTCGCCAGTAGGACTGCAATCTCCGCCCGCAAGACAGGAGCATTGGTCGCCTTCACTGTTGTGAAGCAGATGCCACTGAACTTGGGGGGACGCCGGGCGAACTGAATCGCATAGCCAAGGCTGATGGTCCGCAGAAGCCAAAGAGATGGGCTGGGTAGCGCTAGCCAGGCACCCAGATACTGTGCAAGTGGGACCAACGGAACCACCGCCGTACCTGCAGTGGGGCAGCGAGGTGGAACACA
>NW_015661457.1:0-637 GCF_001515625.1 Sinocyclocheilus rhinocerous | reverse complement strand
GTGGAACACAGGGACCCAACTCGGGCGGCTTGTGAGCGGACCGAAGAGGGGTCTGAGTGTGCGGTGCAACGATTACCTGGTTCCACAGGTTGGCAGAGGGTGTGTGAGTAGGGCCTTCATTGACGCTTTCGAAACACCTGCTGCTGCCTGTTGACGAAGGAGGAGGACGAGTGTGGTCTGGTGTTGGTGCGTCCGCGACTCTCCGTATCCTCCCGGGACCCAGGGACAGAGAAAACCACTCTCTCGTCAAGATTTTCTAGATTCTCCTCCCGGCCCTCCTCCGGGGGAGGGAGAGGTGCCTTTACCATCCCCCAAGAGCAGCTTCATCCTTCTCTGGGTTGGGTGGGGCGGCTTATGCCCAGCTCCACAGCGCAGCTTGCTGGAGGCTGCTGCGGATGTGGCACAGGAGCGGGGGCGAACGCAGGGGGCCGCCCTTGACGACGAGCAGGCTGTGACGCAGGGGGCCGCCCTTGGCGATGAGCAGGCCGGGGCGCTGCGGCCGGCGGACAGGTGGAGGCAGCAGCTGCCCGCCGGGGCAGGGTGTGCGCCTCAGTCTGCTTCTGTGCAGCTGAGAGCTGCTGGGCCAGGCTCTCGACTAGTGTTGCTTTCGTCAACGAAAATTATGACTAAATATCGT
>NW_015661456.1:0-663 GCF_001515625.1 Sinocyclocheilus rhinocerous | reverse complement strand
CGTGAAGACGTGTGACCAGTAGAAGATCGATACGTCACTGCGTGATCTCTCTGTACAGAAATTCAAAAATGGACGAAGCGCTAATTTTAGCCATAGTGCAGCGTCCTATTTTATATATATTTTTTTATATTTTAATATATATTTTTTTATAAAAATATATTTATTTATATTTTAATAGGACCTATTTAAAGGGAAAAACCTACAGCACTTAAAGCACAGCACTTAAAAATGTAATATATATATGTACAGTCAAACCAAAATTTATTCAGACACCTTGAACATTTCATTCATTAATACAGTTTATTCACTATAGTTTAAAAAATGGTAATAAAATATGACAGAGGCGAAAGTACTCCTTGTGGCGATCCTCATCCAGCCGAAGCTCCTGAATTAAAGAATGGAACTCGCCCCGCTCATTCCGAGTCTGTAGAATAGGGTGAACCCACAGCCTTCTCCTTTCCACCGCCGTCGCAAAAGACACAGTACAAGCACATCGGAATCCATGTTGTGATAACTGAGGGGAAACCTTGGCGCGAGTTGTCATATCCTGCTCCCGCCCATATTCGTAGCGGCGTCCGAAAAAATTTAGCACGTTCAAAGTCTAGTGTGACCTCCCCTTAATGGGTTTTAATGTTTTTGTCTCGTCACTCCGGCCGGACAGGG
>NW_015661455.1:416-561 GCF_001515625.1 Sinocyclocheilus rhinocerous | reverse complement strand
GTTTTGTAAAATGCAATAAAATCAAGAATCTGTGATTTGTTCATTTGCTTTAACTTTTATTTAACTGACAAAATGTACAAAGAAAAGATTTACAAAGTTTTCACTGACCAATGTAAATGTATTTTGTAAATATGAACAAATTTGG
>NW_015661455.1:0-245 GCF_001515625.1 Sinocyclocheilus rhinocerous | reverse complement strand
TTTTTGTCCAGTCTCTCTTGAAACAAGGCTTTAGATGCTCAGCAGTCTGTGATCGTCGTTGTATGATTCTCCTTTTCACGACTGGTCATACATTTTCAATACGAGTCAGATCTAGCACATTTACTCTGAGTCTACGAAACCACGCTGTTGTAGCACATGCAGAATGAGAGCTGGCATTTTCTTGATCTAATAACCATGGGCTTCCCATGAAAGACATCATCTTGATGGCAGTATATATCTCTGTA
>NW_015661454.1:346-1109 GCF_001515625.1 Sinocyclocheilus rhinocerous | reverse complement strand
GTGTTTGACTTGAAGATCGATCGGTGTATGACATCAAAGTACGGCAAGAGAAAGCCTAACGTGTCTACACCGGACGCGAGCGGCGCAGCGCGACAAAAAACAATAGAACCTATTATGCTGTCTTCACTGGATGCGGCGCGTCATGACAAATTCCCGAAAGTAAACTGATGCTGCGTTCTATGAAGTGCGTGTCACATGACAGTGTAATCGCAGCCTCTGCGTTTGAAAAATCTAATTTTTTTATATTGCGATATCATCGCAAATGCAATTAATCATTCAGCCCTAGTGTGAGTCCACTTTTTCTTCTCTTTCTTCTCTATTAGTTCCTTTTTTCTGTCCTGCATATTTTATTTTGCGTAATTAAGTTTAAGAGCAGCAGCTTCCCGTATGAATAGCGTTGTAGTGATTTACTGAACAAGCGTGGTCAGTGCAGAAAGGAGACTTTTACTCCAGAAATGCCCTTCAACCGAATGCCCAAGCAAAAACGATCATTGTGTCTAATGTTCCTCCGTTCATAAAAGATGAGTTGAATGCAGAGTTGTTCAGGCTTGGACAAATATTTTCTCAAATGAGGAAAGTTCCGTTATAGCAGTGGTTCTTGTGTCGTTCTCCAGTATTCTAATCTTTTGAATCGGGGCAAACATCAGACAGCGACCGCTTTAGGCTTCACTTTCGTTTACTTTCGCTTTCCATCTGAACTGCGCATGCGCATACAGAACCGCCTGTGACGTAAAGAACACATCAAACAAACATCAAACAAACA
>NW_015661454.1:0-172 GCF_001515625.1 Sinocyclocheilus rhinocerous | reverse complement strand
AGATAGATGCGCGGATGAGCTCAAACTTCACCCGAGTCCGCTGCTTCAAATTATCTGCTTGTCACCCACCCGCACCTATATTTGATCGTCACATCACAATTATTCTAGTTCATTGTTTTGCATGATCATATGATGAATGGATGGTTCATTTTAACAGCATATTCAGTGATGT
>NW_015661453.1:0-755 GCF_001515625.1 Sinocyclocheilus rhinocerous | reverse complement strand
TTCAGGGAACGAGGGTTACCATACGTAACCGAGACGTTTCACATATCAAAAATACAATTCTTACTAGTAAAAACCTTTATTTTTGATTCAGTAATTGCATGTTTACTAGTGCAAATGGCTATTCTTGATATCAACAATAGAATTGTTGCTAGTAAAAATTGTCATTTTTGATATCAATAATTCAATTGTCACTAGTGAAAATGTTAATTTCTTATATCATGAATGTGATTGTTACTAGTAAGAAAGCCATTTTGGATATCAAAAAATTACTCTCCTAATTACTGATATCAGAAATACATTTTCAGATATCAGAAATAACAAATGTAACATGTTGAAATATATTTACAGATTTTTTCAACTAGCTAGTGACAATTAAATTCTTGATATCAGAAATTTGCATTTTTACCAGTAACAAAGTAATTATTGATATCAGAAATTATAATCGTTTTGTCACCCACATTTAACCATAGAACCACAATATCTGTAATCATTTTGTCACCCTTTTAACATTTAACCATAGAACCACAGTAATGTCACCTTGTTCAAACTGAGCTAACTTAAGTTTTGCTCTGTAGTGCAACAGCTGTGATCTACTAAAGGTGGTGACTGGTTAATGACACCTTTTTCATCCCACTTGAATGAAACTAACAGCTTTCCTCTGCCTTTTTGTTTATAGGTGCTTCTTGGGCATCAATCCAGAGACAGGCACGAAGTCAAAGAGGCAGAGAGGAAATATCAACTAGCAAGTCTGCACA
>NW_015661452.1:341-842 GCF_001515625.1 Sinocyclocheilus rhinocerous | reverse complement strand
TTCAGTGTGGATAATTTCATGTCTTTTCAGTTGTGTTGAATGATTTAATCTCGTCACAATCTGAACATTCGTATGGTTTCTCTCCAGTGTGAATCCTCTCGTGTGTTTTCAGACTTGATGAATCACTGAATCTCTTGTCACAGTGTGAACACTTATAAGGTTTTTCTCCAGTTTTTCTCCAGTGTGAATCCTCTGGTTTGTGACATGCCAAAGTATCACAAGTGAAGTGATGCATGGATTACAGGATCTACCGTGGCAGACAGACCATTTGAGAGGTGGCGCCATATTTAAAGTCCCCCTGTAGTCAAATATTGTGTCCCTTAAAACTCATCTTTGATCATCAAAATGACATATTTAAATGTTTTTTCTTGTGAAAATAATTTTCTCATTCCTTAAAATAGCTTGACTGTAACTCTACACCCTTGCCTCATTTACTATACTATCTATAAAATTGGCAATTTGTGCTCTGCATTTAACCCATCCAAGTGCACACACACACAC
>NW_015661452.1:0-139 GCF_001515625.1 Sinocyclocheilus rhinocerous | reverse complement strand
TGGGTTACAAGTCCGACTCTCTATCCATTAGGCCACGACTGCCCCACATTTTGTGCTGGTATTGGTGTATTTTGCAAGCTAGTGATAGGAATCCATCCCTTGAAGTGATTGGTTATTGGTTTGTGACGTAGCAAACCGA
>NW_015661451.1:0-507 GCF_001515625.1 Sinocyclocheilus rhinocerous | reverse complement strand
CCCTACCCTCTTGACCGAGGCCAAAGCGGTGAGGAGCGCTGTCTTTAATGACAGAACCTTAAGCTCTACTGACTGCAGAGGCTCGAAGGGCTCCACCTTCAGGGCCATGACTGCAGAGGCTCGAAGGGCTCCTCCTTCAAGGCCGTCAGGACCGAGGGGAGATCCCAAGAGGGTAACAGGTGAGGGCGCGGAGGATTTAATCTCCTTGCCCCTCTGAGAAACCTGATGACCAAGTCGTGCTTCCCCAAAGACTTACCGTCTACTGCCTCGTGATGCGCGGCAATGGCGGCAACATACGCTTGAAGGGTGGAGGGAGACAGCCTTCGCTCCAACCCATCCGGCAGGAAAGAAAGCACGACTGCGATCGGGCATCTACGGGGGTCTTCCCGGCGGGAAGAGCACCAACCGACGAACAGGTTCCACTTCAGCCTGTAAGCGTGTGGTAGACGGGGCTCTAGCTGTAGCGATGGTGTTTACTACCGCTGGAGGTAGCCCACCTAGAACCTC
>NW_015661450.1:0-1149 GCF_001515625.1 Sinocyclocheilus rhinocerous | reverse complement strand
TTAATAGGTTTATGCAACTCTTCATTTTATAATAAGTATGATAATACATGTAATTGGCAATTTATGCACAATAATTGTACAATTACAAAATAAATTATAGTTTTTGTCATAATTATGCTTTCTAAAACATTTTGAAATTAATTAGATCAAGCTTTAGGAATTTTTTTTTTTTAAATAATAAAATAAAAACTAGCCTCTAATCACTAATGGTGGATGACCATACAGGACTTGACAATAAGGACCGGCCGATGACCAGCGTCAAAGATGTTCGGGACAGTTGACGGGTTTGTCACTGGCCTGATCGGGCCACTGCTGCGTGCGTCCTCACTAAAGTGTATCATTTGCACGTGTTTTTAAACCTTGCCAATTTAAACATTCAAGCGATTTTAAAGCATTCAAGTGCAAGACGAACCAAAAGACAACTGCATTCAGTACTCAAGCGCCGTGTTGCATGTGCACAGTTCTTTTTCCCATCTTGCTTTAACGGACAAATAATACTCCTTGTCAATTTGAACATTCAAGGGAATTTAAAGCATTCAAGCGCAAGAAAACGCAAGTAACAACTCCATTCAGTGCGTTCTGTGAGCACAGCGTGCACACATAGAGCTGCATTTCAGGCAACGTGTGAGCCTCATATTTCTTTTTTTTCCCCTGCGTCTTCCTTCACTTGAACGGACAAATACATACAAATGAACGAAAAAGCGGCAACGTTTTGAAAATGTGTGTAAGCAGTTGAAAAAAAACAACTGTAAGTGGATTTAAACAGTTGAGAAAGAAATCGGATGTGTATCATAAAATGTGATCCATGCATTGTGCTTAAAGTGACCACGTCTAATTTACCAGCTGCTGTCGGTGTACTTAATGTTAATCCCCCCCCAAAAAATAAATAAATAAAAGATTTAAAATGAAAATCACGCACTGCTCTTGACTGGATAACTTTAATCTATATATAATTTATACAGTGAAGAATATGCAATGTTATTTTACATTTGATTATTAACATCTGTACAAGGGATGTAACGATTCACTCAACTCACAATTCGATTCGATTCACGATTTTGATTTCACGCTTCGATTCGATTCACAATTTTTTTTAACAAAATTAGATTTAAGACAAATTTAGGCCTGGGCGATAAAATAGTATTGATA
>NW_015661449.1:0-515 GCF_001515625.1 Sinocyclocheilus rhinocerous | reverse complement strand
TTGATATGGGCCAGATCTGCGCCAAAGGAAATTTGCTGACTGGGCGTTAACTTTTTAAATCCCGCAAGCGCGCGGCTCTCTGTGGAAGCTCCAGCTCTGGAGCAGCGCGTGCAGATCAGAGTAAATGAAGATGAAACAAACCCACGAAGTTATGATTTCTGTTATCCCTCTATGTTTAATCATGGCTTAATATTATTATTTAAAAAGTGTTTTGATTGATCTAATTTCTGTATACCAATCCCAAATCATGAAGATTGTTGATGCGAGTCCAATTTATTTATCACTTATTTGTGAAGATCGGCTTTTTCAAAGGAAAACAAAATCAGCGCATATCTTATAGACGCATGTAATTTCCCCGTAGTATTTCCCTCCTCTCGCCGCTTCACACTCCAGTCCAGCGGGTGGCGCTAAAACACATGCGTTTGTTTGCCAAACACCATTAAACCTCAGAAGAAGAAGTTCAGTTTCAGCGCGCTCTCTGTTGTTTTGTCGTGATGCTGCTTAATACAAACGGT
>NW_015661448.1:0-524 GCF_001515625.1 Sinocyclocheilus rhinocerous | reverse complement strand
TACTTCCATCTCTCCCAATTAATTTCCTGAACCGTCACTTCCCTCTGCATATTCCTGCCCATTCACAGTCCAATTGTTGCCAACCGCCTTGGGAGCCAATCGTTCATCACACGCCATACTCACAGCTGAGCAGAAACTCCAAGAGTTCTCAACCAAGGACTTTCAAAGAGCAAGTCGGTAGCACGAATTCAACCAAATGGTTTCCCTCTACCAAACGAACTGACTTACTTCTTCTTCTTCTTGTTGCTTTACGGCGGATCGCAGACTTATAAGTGCATTACCGCCACCTATATCTCAAATGGACCATTGACACTCTATCTACAATCTCCTGATTAACCTAGCAACCCACATACAAACACCCTTGATTCTTGTACCCGCTTAGAGTCTTCATAGAGCTTCATCCGGCGCTGCGTGTTCAGCTCCTCCGTCCTCCCTCAGCCCTCTTAAGCGGGATTTGAATTCTGCTGCTTCTTCTTCTTTTCTTTTCTTTTTAATGGCGGTTGGCAAACCCACTTAAAAGGTGC
>NW_015661447.1:0-437 GCF_001515625.1 Sinocyclocheilus rhinocerous | reverse complement strand
GTAAGTCGCTTTGGATAAAAGCGTCTAATAAATAACTAAATAAAATAAAAATTAAATAAAACATTACATCGCTGTATGTCCAGATGAGACGCAAACTACGTTTTCTCAATTTTGATGGATGAAGACTGCAATCAAGGTAAAGACGATTGCGGTGGCGTACAGGAGTCGTACAGTAAGCACGCGTGAGTCCGTTATAATAATGCGTGTATGAGTGCTCCTGACGGACTGATCGCACATTGTATTTATGCACAGGCACAGACATTTCCGTACATTCACGTTGTTTCCACACACATTCACGATAATGTTTTGATTTGTCATGTTTATGTTGCTGTGTTTAGTTATTCTGAATGGATCCGTGTACTGTAGATATATGTTTAGTTATTCTGAATGGGTCCGTGTACTGTAGTAGATATATGTTTAGTTATTCTGAATGGATC
>NW_015661446.1:0-505 GCF_001515625.1 Sinocyclocheilus rhinocerous | reverse complement strand
TCACCTGGACTACTTATCATTACAGTGATTTTGAGATTGTGGCAGAAACACATTTGCAAGGAACTGCATGCTTGACACTAATAACAATAAAAAACAAAAGTGTGTAATAGCGTTTTCAGATTGACAACTTGACTAGTATCAAAGTCCCTTTAAGGCAAGTCATGTCACTCAGCGGCCATCTTTGAAACGTCTCTCGGGCATGCAAGTGCAGTTCCTATCTCTTTGAATGGGAACACCTTCGGTGTGACGAATGTCAGAAGCCCTTATACTCGCTATGGGAACACCTCCGGTGTGATGAATGTCAGAAGCCCTTATACCATCACGCCAATTCATTGGCCAAATAGCGCTTAGCACCGCCCCCAACACGCACGTAGGTGAGCTATATCAGCGTGCTGCGCGCTATTTCATCAGATTTCCACTGGTTTACGAAGGAAGCGCTATTAAAGGTACGGAACGGCCCGCATCGCAGCATCTCATTCCCTATTCAGGGAACCAAGGTTACATA
>NW_015661445.1:0-3979 GCF_001515625.1 Sinocyclocheilus rhinocerous | reverse complement strand
GGTGTATTTTTGACAAAGTCAAGTAGAGGACCCCAGTTTTTATAAAATTTGTCAGTGGAACCTCTTAAAGCAAACTTAATTTTTTCAATATATAGAAAAGACAACAAATCTTCTAACCATGAAAGAGTGGGAGGAGATTTAGAAGACTTCCAGTGTAGTAAAATTCGTCTGCGAGCTATCAATGAGGCAAAGGCAAGAACATTAATATACTTTGTGTATTTATTCAAATCCGATGGGAGACCAAAAATAGCAATTAGGGGGCATGGTTCAAGGGAAATATTGAAAACTTTAGAAAAAGTATCAAAAAAGGAATACCAAAAATCTTCCAGCTTTGGACAAGAAAAAAACATATGGGTATGATCAGCAGGAGCCAGAGAACACCTATTGCAAGTGGCATCCATACCCGGAAATAGCTTACTTAATTTGACATTTGTAAAATGAATTCTATGAAAAACCTTAAATTGAATCAGACTCAGTCTGGCACAGGATGAAGAAGAGTTAACTCTACCAGCAGCTAATTCCCACCAATCCGAATCCAAACTACATCCGAGTTCTTCTTCCCATTGATGTTTAAACCGAGAGGATGAAGGAAAAACATAAGGGAGAATTAAATTATATAAAAAGGATATAGAACTGTGTTTCTGTATAAGGCACTTCTCATATAAGGAGGGTTCAGGCAAGACTGGAAAAGAAGGACAATGAGAATTAACAAAGTTACGTACTTGAAAGAAATGAAACAAGTTAGATTGTGATATACTGAATTTTACTGAAAGATCAGAAAAAGTTGCGAAAACTCCATCAATAAATAAATCAGAAAAATATACAAGGCCTTTGTTTTCCCATGAAGCATAAGCAGAATCTAGAGTTGAAGGAATAAATAAATGATTCTTGTACATAGGGCCATAAAGAGAAGGAGCAGCGAGTTTAAAATGTTGTCTGAATTGCCTCCAGATCCTAAGACAAGTGCATACTACTGGATTTGTAGTAAACTTTGAGCTGTGCTTCTGTCTTACACCAATCTAAATGGGGAGAGGTGTACCAGCTATGAATTTTGCTAATATTTGCTGCCCAGTAATAAACAAAAAATTAGGCAGTGCTAGACCTCCATCTTTTTTATGTCTCTGAAGATATGTCTTACTTAGCCTAGTAATATTTGCTGCCCAGTAATAAATAAAAAAATTAGGCAGTGCTAGACCTCCATCTTTTTTATGTCTCTGAAGATATGTCTTACTTAGCCTAGGAGGTCTGCCCTGCCATATATAAGTAGACATAGCCCCATCTAGCAGTTTAAAGAAGGACTTGGGTAAAATAACCTAGGTAAAATATTAATTTTAATTGATTGAATTCTACCAAATAAAGTAAGAGGCAGCTTATCCCAACGTTGCAAATCTAATTTAACTTGTGTGAGCAATTTAGAAAAATTGTATTGATATAATAGATCAAAGGAATGTGAAAAATGTACTCCCAGGTAACGAAACTTTGTAGAGGATAACTGAAATGGCAACGCCCCAGCTGGAATTTATTTAGCCAAATTATTAACTGGGAAACATTCACTTTTATTTATATTAAGCTTATATCCAGAAAAGGATCCAAAAGTGTTAAAAATATGCAACAAATCAGAGACCGAGCCGACCGGGTTTGAAATATAAAGCAGAAGGTCATCAGCATAGAGTGAGACACGATGTTCTATCCCTCCCCTAGTGATACCTGAAAAGAGCAAGGAATTTTTCAAAGCTATAGAAAGAGGTTCTATTGCTAAGGCAAACAATAATAAACAATAATGGAGAATTTGACGGGTGCCTCTAGAGAGGGGAAAATATTGTGAACACAAAAAGTTGGTTCTAACACTGGCAACAGGTGCGGTGTACAGAAGACGTATCATGATGTAAAAAAAGAGCCAAAACCAAATCTGTCTAGTATAGCGAATAAATGGTTCCACTCGACTCGGTCAAAAGCTCTTATCTGCATCCAATGAAATAATCATCTCACCGGAGGCAGAAGTGGGTGGAGAAAAAATAATATTTAGGAGACATCGAATATTTGAAGATAATTGTCGTCCCCTAATGAAACCATTCTGATCTTCAGAGATTATTTTAGAAAGACAGGGATCCAGACGGCAAGCCAGCACCTTGGCTAATAATTTAACATCTGAATTTAACAAACTAATAGGCCTCAAACTGCCACATTCAACTGGGTTCTTATCACGCTTAAGTATAAGCGAAATAGAAGCCTAGATGAGTGAGAGTTAAGGGAAGAGAGCCATTGATTAAAGAATCACTGTACATGTCTAACAATAAAGGTGCTAGTTGATTGGCAAACCTTTTATAAAAATCAATCGGAAAGCCGTCCGGACCTGCTGCCTTACCATTTTGCATAAGCTGAAGACCTTTCAAAATCTTATCTAACTGTAGAGGCTTATCAAGATCATCAGCTACAGCTGCATCAATACGAGGAATATCTAGACTGTCTAAAAAATGATCCATGATGGAATCATCCCCAGGAGGTTCTGATTTATAAAGGTTGGAATAATAAGAGAAAAAAAACATCATTGATATCAGATGGATTTTTAGTTAAAGAGCAAGAAGAATCATAGATCAGAGTAATTAGACGAGAGGCAGCTAGTCCCTTAAACTGGGATGCCAGTAATCGACCAGCTTTGTCTCCATACTCATAAGTAGCCTTAGTCCTTTGAAGCATAAATTCAGCATTATTTGTACTAAGCAAATCAAATTCTGTTCTTAACTCCAACTTCTTTGCATACAGCTAAGGAGTAGGATTATTAAGAAGCTGCCTGTCAATCTCAACAATGGAATTAACCAGGTCTTGTAATTTTTGTTTTCTTTGCTTGTACTTATAACCCATATATGAAATAACATGACCTCGAATTTCCACTTTGAATGTTTCCCATAATAAAGAGGGTGAAACGGACTCAAAAAATACATCAATATTATTACTGATATACTTACAGAATTGTTCATTTGATAATAATCCTGAATCGAACCTCCACTGATTCGTCCTCCCTTTAATAGGAGTAAAATTCAAGTTGATAGAATGTGGGGCATGATCCGAAATAACTATTGCTGAATATTCAGAAGAACTAACTAATGGCAAGAGAGCTTTATCTAAGAAAAAATAGTCAATACGTGAGTAAGATAAGTGAACACTAGAAAAAAAAAGAAAATTCCTTTTTTGATGGGTTAAGATGGCGCCATGGATCAACACAACCAATCTGATCCATGAATGCTGACACTGCCTTAGCCATAGCTGTTTGCTCTAAAGTTTTAGGATTTGACCGATCATACCTTGGGTCCATAACACAATTGAAATCGCCTCCCAGTATAAGATAATGAGAGTTTAAATTCGGAATTGAGGAAAAAAGGGAAGTAAAAAATGTGGGATTATCCCAGTTTGGGGCGTAAATGTTTACAAACACAACTGAGATATGAAAGAGACTACCAATGACTATGACATAACGACCCTCAGGATCTGCAATAATCTGAGAGGGGGAGAAATTAACTCGTTTATGCATAACAATGTCAGTACCTCTGGCTCTGCTGTTAAAGTTAGAGTGAAACACCTGGCCTATCCAAGGCTTTCTTAATCTAATGTGGTCTTCAATGCGCAGATGTGTTTCCTGAAGAAAAACAATATCAGAATTCAAATTCTTAAGGATGAGAAAACACTCTAGAACGTTGAATTGGTCCTCCTAGGCCTTGAGCATTCCAACTGACTAGTTTGACAGAAAATCCTCTACTACTTTGCCCGGTGTTTAAACCAGCCATTTCTATGGTTCAGAAAGAAAAACAAGAAGAAACGTACTCGGTTACTAACGTAACCTCGGTTCCCTGAGATACGGGAACGAGTACTGCGTCTTGCTAGACGCATATGGGAAAAAAGCCTTTTTTCTCCTAAACTGAAGCCTTTTCATTCACGAAGTGAAACTGCACGGCCATTGGTTCGTGCAGTGTATTAAAAACGA
>NW_015661444.1:0-1067 GCF_001515625.1 Sinocyclocheilus rhinocerous | reverse complement strand
AGCCAATCAGAATCCGCCCAACTTTAAAAAGCTTGAGCATTTAAAGCGGCAGATGACATAAGCAGCCTGTGCTTATAATAAACAGAACTTTATAGTTTCTATTCTTATTGTGAAAAGGTCTTTAATTTCTGAATACCAACCCTTGTAGAGATGAGACTTTTATCCTATGTGTCATCTAAAACAAACAGTATTATGAAAATACATGCAAATAACAGTTGACTGGAACTGACCACATCCGTGTATCATTATTAAAATTACTTTAGTACTGAGAAACATGGTCAGGTTGTATGTTACCTAAAATTCTCATTATAAATGAGTCAAATTGATAAGACCTTTTAGATAAGATTCAAGAGGGCTGTTTTTCCATCTGAACATGAGGTCAAATGTACCCCTAGATTAAATCTATATGGTCAGACTTGAGATCAAATGCAAGTCATTGGAAATTCTCTGACGATATCACGGTTGAAGGCGGCAAATGGAAATGTGGTCGCCCAGGGGCTTTTTGTTTTTGTTTTCTTTTCTTCATTCTATAGTAATAACCAGGGGTGTGGACTCGAGTCACATGACTCGAGACTTGACTCGGACTCGAGTCCCAAATTTGATGACTTGCGACTCGACTCGACATAATTAAAGAAGACTTGAGACTCGACTTAGACTTTGACAGCAATGACTCGAGACTTGACTTGGACTTGAGCCCTGTGACTCGGAAAGACTTTATGATCAGATCAGAGTCGTTATAGAGGCGTCCCTGCAGCGTGCTTGCGCTTGACTGGCAATAAGCCAGAGACTGCGTTCAGGGAGCGCTGTATTTATAGGCTAGTATACATTAATGGAGTAATAACATAACTTACGACAAAAGAAAAATTAAAAAAATTACACGATTCGTCTAGCGATCTCCGCTCGTGAAAAGCGCTGCCCTGTCCGTTTGCATTTGCATGTGCATTTTATTGTATTTAAACCGCCATTAAGTTTAAAGTTAATCCATAATCGAGATTTAAACCTGAGTTTAAAGTTATGGTGCGACAGGATTAAAGTTAATCTTAAATATAACTTAAATCCAGGATCAA
>NW_015661443.1:0-1522 GCF_001515625.1 Sinocyclocheilus rhinocerous | reverse complement strand
AAGGAAAAATTGAAATCGCATCATATGACCCCTTTAAACATTTCTGATGTCTGTGCCTATTTGCAGTGCGTTTCTGTTTTTGCAGCACATTTCTTTATTGTTTGTGTTGTGAGTATTTGCAGTATGTGTGTTGTCAAACTGATGATGTTTTCTTAAGTTGCATGTGTTTTTTCATTTGCAGCGTGTTGAGCTCTCTCACCCACCGTAGAATGTACTTAATACGTTTACAAACAGCAGACATGAGCAATAATCTTTTCTTTTAAATTAATATAATAACTCTTTTTTTTTTATTATACTGATTCATTCATTCTTATTTAACCAAGATAAAAACTCAGTGAGATTAAAACCTCTTACAAGAGTGACCTGGCCAAAAAAGCAGAAACAAATAACATAAATATACAAGTTTACATCAAGTTTATATGTCCTAAGCCTGTAAATGGTTGTTTAATGTTGGTCATTTCCCCTGCTTATTAAAAAAATTACATTCATATTCATTACAGTAGCGAACATTTGAACGAGACATCTCAACATATGTATTACAAATGTCAAAGTGTTCATTCTGAAATCTGAATAAATATGTATGCTTTGTAATGTATGCACCGTGTACAGTTATTCACTGTGCTTATGTAATTATGTTGTTGTAATATTGTTTTTATTAGTACCATAGGATAACTGCAAATGTTTCAAAAATGATTTAGTTAACTGCAATTTGATGTCAAAGTGTTCATTCTGAAATCTGAATAAATATGTATGCTTTGTAATGTATGCACCGTGTACAGTTATTCACTGTGCTTATGTAATTATGTTGTTGTAATATTGTTTTTATTAGTACAGTAGGATAACTGCAAATGTTTCAAAAATGATTTAGTTAACAGTATGCAATTTGAAGCACTTAATGATTTAAACATTGCTTAAATTAATAATTACATACAAAACATTTTACTCCAATGGAAACTGTAATTCAGTAAAATGCCATAGAATTTGTGCAGTCTTGAAGAGTCTGAAATAGATGTTGCTCAATCAGGAATTAAAATACACACAATTTATTCAGAGAAATAATGCTGACTTTGTACAGACTTTAAAGACATGAAGCTTTAGTGAAGTTGGTGTGGAAACGCCCCGGGGACCGGCGGAGAGGTCCGTCTTAATGTACCAAGTACTTATGATGAGTAGCGATATTAAATATTTGATTGAATGATTTTAGCAAATGGCTGCAATATAACAAAGAGTGAAAAATTTAAGGGGGTCTGAATACTTTCCGTACCCACTGTATATACAAATTTAGGGAAAACAGCCCTGGCTGGATATAGGCTACAGCAGTCGGCTTAATTAAATGGCGCAACAGGCAGCTCTCTTGTAACACAGACTTTTAAGAAGGGATGGATGTTTGCTTCAAGTGATAGGCCAGGTAAGTGAAGTTATATTATCTTGCTGTATGTATGTCGTTTTCTGACTAAACGCAACCAAAAAGCCATTATAAAGTGGTTAAGCAAATAATAATAATAATCGACAGGGATCCCAG
>NW_015661442.1:2305-2763 GCF_001515625.1 Sinocyclocheilus rhinocerous | reverse complement strand
CCTCAAATGTCAAATATACATCGGATTGGTTTCTTCTTTAAATTACAAAAAAATTTAAAATATGAATGATATTATAATGTTAAAACTAAAACAATGGAAAAACCCTTAAGATAACATGTAGAAAGAAAAAAACATATCTTAAGCATGCAGAATGACATAAGTGGACTTTGAACGATTAATTGCCGCTTTGAACGATTACGTAATTGTGGCATCCATAATTGTAATTGCGATTAGTGTGTCGCCTGCCAATGACGTCATAACCCCTCGATTTCTTTGTTTTGTAGAAAACATGGAAACACCAAAGACGCTTTAATATGTTGTGCGTTTTAATAGACCGGTGACGACCGCACAGAGTAGCATTATAACAGAACTTTCAAATGTATCTAATATGATAAAACAGCGCTGCTTTTTTCCCCCACATACGCACGACCGGAAGGAGCAGAAGCGGTCGACTGTGG
>NW_015661442.1:1452-2087 GCF_001515625.1 Sinocyclocheilus rhinocerous | reverse complement strand
GACAACAACTCCCATGATTCCACACTCAGTCACGGCGTCATCAAACTACGCCTTTGTCTATTTGTTTATTTTGAATACGTGCCCTCTAGCGGCGAAAATTACATATTGTGCCTTTAAGCAAATCGCATGCAAAAAATGACAGGCCTATGGGCATTATATAATGTGGTGAGAGTGACTATTGCCTCTACTTCATGCTGCCATTGTCGAAGACGCACCAGAAGATATTACGACTTCTTCACCGCATCCGATGGCCACCTTCTGTCGACTTTGCACGGGCTCCATTGACCGGCCTGGCCTATGCTGAGGCTGCATTCTCTGAGTCCGACTGCGTGCACTGTGCTGACTTGCCGAATGCGCTGAGGAGCTCATGGCCTCACAAGGACGAGGCCCACTGCCACCAGTGAGATGAGAGCCTTCGCCCCCTCCCGCCATCACGGACATCATTTCCTTTGGCCCTGAGGAAGACGAATACTCCATGTCCATCTGGGCGTCAGAAAAGGACTAGACTCAATCAGAGCAGGATTGCCCCAACACTGAGGGCTCCCCAGACCTCCAGGAGGAGCTCGCCAGGGTTCTCGCGAAAGCTCAACCACAACTGGGATGCTCCGGAGGAACCTGCCAGGAGTAAGCTCAAC
>NW_015661442.1:0-393 GCF_001515625.1 Sinocyclocheilus rhinocerous | reverse complement strand
CGGTGAAGATTTTGCCTCTGATGTTATGCAAAATCAGGGAAGAGAGAGTGTAGTGATCCTCATTGTCCCAAACTGGCTGAATCAACCTTGGTTTCCAGACCTAAGGGAGATGCTGGTGGCCCCCCGTTGGTGAATTCCCCTCAAGAGGGACCTGCTGTCTCAAGCGAACGGCACGATATGGCACCCCAGCCCGGAGCTGTGGAGCCTTCATGTGTGGTTGCTTCAGGGTTCTTAGAGGGGCTAAGCGCCCTGCCTCCCTGTGTGCTTGACATGCTCACTGAGTCTTGTGCAACTTCTACTAGGCGTCTGTATGCTTTTAAATGGAGAGTGTTTGTGAAATGGTGCTGTGATAGAGATATCGACCCGGCGAGCTGTCCCGTGTTGGACGTTTTA
>NW_015661441.1:0-506 GCF_001515625.1 Sinocyclocheilus rhinocerous | reverse complement strand
CTCATAATGTAATAATTGTTATTACATTACGAGCTCAAGATTTTATTACATTTTGAGTAAATTATTTCATTATGAACATTTTATTACAATAATAATGTAATACTTATTACATTATGTGCAGTTTTTACATTATGAGTTGCTACACACCTGCTAACTTTAACTGTTTTTAGTCTAGTAGTAAACTTAAATCCTTTTAGGAACTGCAGGTCCTAGCCATAGAAACCATAATAATGATTTATACGGATATGACACTAAGTAATGAGCTTATGAAACTTTACACATTTACAATCACTTACTATATTATTATAAGAAGCAGTCGAGCAGCAGAAGAGGACAGCAGTTTGTAAGTGTTTTGTCTTGCTTTCTCATTAGATTTCAGCGCGGTTGTCGTTGCTAGGAAACATTGTTTCACTTACTGTGTTTTACCGTGGTAAATACGTGCGCAAGTCACATTTGTTCTCGTGCGTATCGCGGGACTTTCCCGTTTCGGTTTGCTAAATAGTAAG
>NW_015661440.1:0-975 GCF_001515625.1 Sinocyclocheilus rhinocerous | reverse complement strand
GGGCTTCAGCCCCGCCTAGCCCAATGGTTAATGCGGCCCTGTGTATGTGCGCGAACTTTTTTCAGTTCATTCCTAAATTGCGCAAGCTCAACTTGGATTAAAAACGCTCGGGTCCCGCGTTCTGCTCCGCTCGCAGGTCATGCATTTTTTAATCTACAGCACCGCGAGGACGCGCCCTGTTTGGATGAAAAAGGCGGCCGAGGAGGCAAAAGCATAACCAGTGTATTGAGAGAGGGTGTCCCATAGGGGGGATGGAGAGATGTCGCTGCGTGTTATAGCTATTAGAATTAACATTCCTGTTGGTTCAGCCCGGGCCCGACGGGCCCCGATTTTTTTACGCCCCCTCGGGCCGGGCTTCGGGCCAATTTTCACGTCATAGTTCAGACGCGGGCCGGGCCTCGGGCCTGTTTTAGGCTTCTCCTTATTTTATATTTTAGATATCCATCAATTAGTGATGAAAAAATGAAACAACACGAGCCCGTGCTACCGCGACTATCAAGAGCAGCATGCGTGCATTCAGCGCAGCTGAAGAGTTCTGTGTTCAAATGCATTCTTAAATTAATCCTTTATGTGCTTCATTGATGCATCTAAAGCTTTTGATCTGGTTAACCATACGAAGTTATTTTTTTAAACGAGACGAAGAGGGGTGCCAGAATACATTGTGAGCAGGGACGGATTATGACTTGCAGAGGCCCCGGGGCCAATTATCTCCAAGGCCCCCCACCATACCATTTCCCCCCCGTTCTTTCCCTTAGTTGTGCATTCACAGTAATAGAAAGTGGAAGTTACGATCATGAATATTCAAACCGTTACTCCGCGTCAAATGCCTGTGCTACCCTGCGCTAAAAAAGCACATTGTACAGGGTTTACAGAATCAATATAGGACTAATACACTTTTCTGATATTTTTCTGATATTTTTCTCTCTACAATAATAGCTACAATGAATAATCAACAATGCGGCAAATTGAGGCGTA
>NW_015661439.1:0-203 GCF_001515625.1 Sinocyclocheilus rhinocerous | reverse complement strand
CAGTTTTTCACAAAACGTCATGTTGCCTACCCTCCAGAGGAGCTGTGGTCTTTTGCCCCCAGGAGATAGGGACAGCCACAGGGAAGAGAACAGTGAAGCCCGCTCTTTCGTCTAAGCACTCTCAGGAATCAAAAAGCAATACGCTGCCCCGCGTGAATCTTGAACTCACGACCTTCAGATTATGAGACTGACGCGCTGCCTAA
>NW_015661438.1:0-3324 GCF_001515625.1 Sinocyclocheilus rhinocerous | reverse complement strand
ATGTGATTTATTTCTGTGATGCAAAGCTGAATTTTCAGCATCATTGCTCTAGTCTTCAATGTCACATGATCCTTCAGAAATCATTCTAAAATGCTGATTTACTGCTCAAAAAATGCTTTTTTTTTTCTTTCATTTTTTCTGTAAATGTTGAAAACAGACGTGCTGCTTAATATTTTTGTGGAAACCGAGAATTTTTTTTTCAAAGAATGTTTCAGTATTCTTTAATAAATTATAAATGTCTTTACTATTGCTTTTAGTCAATTAAAAATTATTTTATTGCTTAATAGAAAACAAGAGGTCAAAGCAAACATTGAAATATATATTTATGTAGTTTTATTTATTTTTTATAATTTTTGTGGTTGTCTACATAATGTTTCTCATTCATGAAGTGCAGAAGAACTGAAAACAGCCTCTAAATAACTAAACCAGTATGATTCTCTAGGTTTAAATATCAAACACAGCAGCCAGTCCACTGACCGTTAATACAGGCGAGCAGTCAACTGTCTCATGCGTACAAGGACTAGTCACCAAGATACAGTAACTGTCATGAGATTCAGTGTCCCAGAAACATCAATGCAGAAAAAGGTTCTATGATTGGTCATGTCCACATCCAGACCACCTATTCTCGCTCTCAGCGCTCTCTCTCTCTCTCTCTCTCTCGTTATTACACAAACCTGCTCCTTGATCACAATTCTAAAGCTTCCCTCACAAATAACTCAGGCAGCCAGCAGCACAGTTCACTGGGTCCTCATGGTTCAGCAGTATGCGTTATTAATTCCCAGAGTGTTGGTATACTGAGAGAGACCGGAGAACATTGGCTCTTTTTCTCACTTAGTCTCTGGAACTGTGTGCAGCAGCTGTGCCAGGCTGAAGATAGGCAATGACTCGCTCTTATTAAAGGTCAAACATGCTATGAGCATGACAGAGAATAGGTCTGTTTTATAAGATGGCGTACATCAAAGGATGTTTAGTAGGAAGCAAAGAGCACAGAATCCACTTACATGAACAAACTTCATGTCCACGAGCAATACTGTGTCATACTTGGACGGTGTTGATCAAGTAAATTTCCCTTTTATATTCACAGGAAAGATGTTGAAGAGTTTTATTTTTTTCTAACTCTCTGATTGATTGAGTAACAGATCAGTCAGTCTCAGCCTCAGGCAGCACACCCACCATCCACCCACAGTCCATTCATTTTTGCCAAAAGTCTGCTACATGAAACTACTGACCAATTGACTGATTGAGTGACTTGGAATTGCACCAGATGATGCAGATTGTATATTTATATTGCATGAAACGGTTACTTTTGAGTCAGTAATCTTATTAATCAAGAAGCTTTTGCAGCAAGAGTGCTGATATAACAGTCCAACAACACTTTTTTTTTTTGTCTTACCTGGAAGACTTGTGCATTACTGTTTGTTTCAAACACTGATTCATTCAGGATCAAAAAAGTGAGCGAGTCATTGAATCATTTATTAAACCGATTTATTCAAAAATGATGATTCATTCAGGAATGAAACGACTTGCTACTATAGTAAAACACTATTTTACTATAGGTGTTTCTCAGGATCAAGTTTGCAAAGTTTGAACTTGTGTCCTTGGTAGTTCAGACTTAATAAGTTCAACTTTGGAGCGTGACTTCCCAAGTACGGGAAGATGCAAGTCCGGTAATTCTGAATTCTGCAAATGGAACAGCAGAGAATAAGTAACCAGAAACTTTTGACACAATCGACTCGAGTTCTTTTGCCAAACTCCTTCTCTCTTTTCCCACCACATACCAGATCAGAAAGACATTCATTAATAAAAAAAAAAGAAATATTCAAAAAGTGGAAATAACCAAGTGTTAATGGGGTAGGGGTAGGTAGGGCTTTATTGTCCCAATATAAGGTGGCACCCATTTAATAAGTGAATATAAATGTTGTAACTTACACTCAATATGTTATTACTAGATACTGTTTTATAATGTACTAAAATACTTTTTGCCATTTTTTGCACTAAGCATAAACAGCATCTACTATTTACACTTATTCCAAAAAAAATGCTGCTATTTTTACATAGTGTAAATAGCATCACAATTTGCATTTAGTGTAAATAGCCACTGCCTAGAATGAAATATGACATAAAACAACTCTATTCTCTTTTTTATGTCAGTTTTAATGAACAATAATAGCCATTATAAAAGTATAACTTTGTGCTCAGCCAAAACGATATTACCATGAATAAATAATAGATTTATAAGACCAAAGACGTTAGACCCAAAACGAATTATATCTCATGTTTAATCATGATAGAGACATCAGAGCCAGTGGCAAATGTCAGAATGAGATAAGGCTGCTCTCGGTGGGTTCATGAGCGGTGATCGCCTGGAGCTCACATTTCCGAAAACCTCAGAGCAAATTTTCAAATAGGCACTATCTTTATAAATAAACTGCAGATTTGACTACATTCTTGCCTGAAACAGTACATTTCATGACACAACAATAGTAGTATTTTAAAATTATGCAGGTTTCTATTCCTCCATTAACGCTCGCTGGTTTTTGCTTTTTTTTTATTTCACAAAAGTTACCTCTTGATGCATCCTCGATAAAAGGGGCAGAACAAGAACACGTAGGGATTTGAACTGTACTTGGCTAGATGTGAACTTTGAATTGGAACAGTACTTGGGCAATGACTGATGAAGTTTCTCAAGTCCACAAGTACAAGACAAGATTGAGAAACGGCTTATGTCTACATGTAACCGGGTGGTAAATAACCTTAAAATTTGTTTCTCTCCTTGCATGTTATTTTATTGTCCTTTACTATGTTCAGTGAATTATAAAGACATGAAAAACAGTGGTTGCCTGTATTTTCCTGGAGTCGTCAGTAGGTGGCACTGTGTGTGTTGCGTATGAGACCGTACGCATGCGCTCTCATCCTCGGACATTTAGGTGAGACGTGCAGCGAGATACGCACTCTCGGGAAATTGTGAAGTTTTTCGGACATTTGGGTGAGACGTGCAGCGAGACACGCACTCTCGGGAAATTGTGGAGTTTTTGTGATCATCCATGGGTAAATACAATGTTTTATTATTATATTTTGGATAAATACCAATTGTGGATGTATATTTTGTTGTATTAATTCGGCGAACTGTCATATTTAAAAAGTTATGTCGTGTATAATGTCCGCGATGATATGACGTCACACCATGTGGTGTATGCCTGTTCATTTAGTGTTTCACGAACTACTTTACACTTTCTTCTGTAGATGTTTTTGAGTTTTTCGTGTGATTTGTTCTTTATGTGATGTAGCGTCTGGACCAATCAAACACACAATATATATTTCGTT